>NC_085137.1:463719967-463812041 GCF_035046485.1 Aedes albopictus
AATGGAAAGGAATAACCATTACACTCACTTGTGTCTCGTATGGATGCTTCTAGATCAAAACTATCGATCCTTTAACCCTCAAACATCCAAATCAGACAGACAGACAGACAGACAGACAGACAGACAGACAGACAGACAGACAGACAGACAGACAGACAGACAGACACAGACAGACAGACAGACAGACAGACAGACAGACAGACAGACAGACAGACAGACAGACAGACAGACAGACAGACAGACAGACAGACAGACAGACAGACAGACAGACAGACAGACAGACAGACAGACAGACAGACAGACAGACAGACAGACAGACAGACAGACAGACAGACAGACAGACAGACAGACAGACAGACAGACAGACAGACAGACAGACAGACAGACAGACAGACAGACAGACAGACAGACAGACAGACAGACAGACAGACAGACAGACAGACAGACAGACAGACAGACAGACAGACAGACAGACAGACAGACAGACAGACAGACAGACAGACAGACAGACAGACAGACAGACAGACAGACAGACAGACAGACAGACAGACAGACAGACAGACAGACAGACAGACAGACAGACAGACAGACAGACAGACAGACAGACAGACAGACAGACAGACAGACAGACAGACAGACAGACAGACAGACAGACAGACAGACAGACAGACAGACAGACAGACAGACAGACAGACAGACAGACAGACAGACAGACAGACAGACAGACAGACAGACAGACAGACAGACAGACAGACAGACAGACAGACAGACAGACAGACAGACAGACAGACAGACAGACAGACAGACAGACAGACAGACAGACAGACAGACAGACAGACAGACAGACAGACAGACAGACAGACAGACAGACAGACAGACAGACAGACAGACAGACAGACAGACAGACAGACAGACAGACAGACAGACAGACAGACAGATAGACAGACAGACAGACAGACAGACAGACAGACAGACAGACAGACAGACAGACAGACAGACAGACAGACAGACAGACAGACAGACAGACAGACAGACAGACAGACAGACAGACAGACAGACAGACAGACAGACAGACAGACAGACAGACAGACAGACAGACAGACAGACAGACAGACAGACAGACAGACAGACAGACAGACAGACAGACAGACAGACAGACAGACAGACAGACAGACAGACAGACAGACAGACAGACAGACAGACAGACAGACAGACAGACAGACAGACAGACAGACAGACAGACAGACAGACAGACAGACAGACAGACAGACAGACAGACAGACAGACAGACAGACAGACAGACAGACAGACAGACAGACAGACAGACAGACAGACAGACAGACAGACAGACAGACAGACAGACAGACAGACAGACAGACAGACAGACAGACAGACAGACAGACAGACAGACAGACAGACAGACAGACAGACAGACAGACAGACAGACAGACAGACAGACAGACAGACAGACAGACAGACAGACAGACAGACAGACAGACAGACAGACAGACAGACAGACAGACAGACAGACAGACAGACAGACAGACAGACAGACAGACAGACAGACAGACAGACAGACAGACAGACAGACAGACAGACAGACAGACAGACAGACAGACAGACAGACAGACAGACAGACAGACAGACAGACAGACAGACAGACAGACAGACAGACAGACAGACAGACAGACAGACAGACAGACAGACAGACAGACAGACAGACAGACAGACAGACAGACAGACAGACAGACAGACAGACAGACAGACAGACAGACAGACAGACAGACAGACAGACAGACAGACAGACAGACAGACAGACAGACAGACAGACAGACAGACAGACAGACAGACAGACAGACAGACAGACAGACAGACAGACAGACAGACAGACAGACAGACAGACAGACAGACAGACAGACAGACAGACAGACAGACAGACAGACAGACAGACAGACAGACAGACAGACAGACAGACAGACAGACAGACAGACAGACAGACAGACAGACAGACAGACAGACAGACAGACAGACAGACAGACAGACAGACAGACAGACAGACAGACAGACAGACAGACAGACAGACAGACAGACAGACAGACAGACAGACAGACAGACAGACAGACAGACAGACAGACAGACAGACAGACAGACAGACAGACAGACAGACAGACAGACAGACAGACAGACAGACAGACAGACAGACAGACAGACAGACAGACAGACAGACAGACAGACAGACATGGATTAAGTGCTTTTTCCGCTACGTGATGACACATGTAAACATTCATGTACTTTTGTTTTATGTTTTACATTTATTTTTTTTCTTCTCTTATTCTTTTTATTGCAGGTCGGTACAACAACACGGTCAACTGATTTCCTGTGATACCTGTGAAGCTGATAAGTGATTTATATGCATGCGATAAATGTCATAACTATTTTTAGTCATCCCTTCAACTGTTTTTTTTTTTTTTTCATTTTGATTTTCTATATTTTATACAAAATAGCACTGGTCTCCGATCAGCTGGTGTTGTTCTTTGCTGTGAATGCATCGCTCCTGTAAGGGGTGAGTATGGCAGCATAATCGATCGCGTTCGCTATTGTATCGAGTGAAAATCAAAACAATAGATGCGCGGGTGTTTAGTGTTCAGTATTGTGTTGTTCTTTGCTGAGTATTGTGTTGTTCTTTACAGAGAAGAACAAGAATCAAGACAATTAGATGATGGGCATTGAACCACAAAAACCCCACAGCAGTTGGTGAGATCTTTCCAATATTATTTATTTATTTATAAATAATTCTACTTCAGTATATTTACTTTATAACTGCATATAAGTTGAAAATTCGCTATTTTCAACATCCTTTCATCTATTGGAAGATGCTTCAGTTCTGGGCTCTTTCTAAGATGATGAAGGGATTTATAAATGCTTGCAAGGACCTGGCCAGGTGTATGGAGCTGAGTGAATCTATGACATTGTAGATAGTAGCGACATCAGCAATGTAAATGGAAATTCAACTTTGCAACTCCATCCAAGATTTGTGCAAGTATTCATGCTATGCTATGCTATGCTATACTAATAGCACCGGTCTCCGATCAGCTTTGTCTTTTCAGAATTTTAGAACTTTATGTTGATACTCAAAGTCAATTTCAAATTGACTCCCAGGCAACATCAAATATGAAAACACTTAGTTCTTTTGATCAATTTTGAAACCTGTTTGACATGTCACAGTCAAACAATTTGCTCGTCAGGTGTTTCAGGGGGCTTTCAGAGCCTTCCAGTAGGTCCGAGGGGCATTGCAGAAGGTCCTTTGTGGTTCTAATTAGCCTCAGAGGCTCTTCACCTGTATTCCATGGGAGTTCCAGTAAGTCCCTGAGACGTTTCAGGGGTACGAGGAGGTCTCAGGGAACGTCCATGGGGCTTCGCAGGTCTCAGGGGTGCGTCAGTGTTTCATATGAGCTCAGGGAAATTTCAGGATGCCTCAGGGTCTCAGGGTATTCCAGGGGACTTAAGAGGCCTCTAGGGGTGTTTAAGGGGGGATCAAAGACGTTTTAGAGAGTTTAAAGCGGTACCAGGAAATCTCAGGGGCATTTCAAAGGAGTCGCCTCAGTTGCGTTTCCAGGGGGTCCCATGGAGTTACGAGGAGCTTCCAGAGGCGTTTTAGGGAGTGTCAGGGTTTGCTCAGAGGGTCTCAGGGGGATTCAGGGGCTCTTCAGTGGGTCTCAATGGTTCAAGGGCTCAGGGTTCGTCGCAGGGGTGTTTCAGGGGATCTCAGTGGCGATTCAGAGAGTTTTAGGGGGTACCAGAGAGACCCATGGAGGTTCAGGGATTACCATAAAATTTCATATGCCTTCAAGGGGGACTCATCGTCGTTGCAGGGCTATGTCAGGGAACTTCGGGGCGTTTCAAGTGGTTTCAGAGCGTACCTGGAGATCGCAAAAGATTTCAAGTGGGTTCCAGGGGGCTTCTAGAGGGAACCATGAAGTCTAATGGCACAAATTTCCCATTTGGAAGAGAGCGTGCCGCTTGAGCCGATGTTCTGATGAAATCTCAGGGCCGTTCAAAAGTGTCTCAGGGAGTAACAGGAGATCTCACAGGCTTTTACAGGGGTCCCACGCTGTTCAACGAGGAGGTCTCTGAGGTCTTTTCAGGGGCTCTCTGGGAGCAGAGAAGAGAAGGTCATCTCCCGAGTCAGAAATTGATAAATATTTCATGCTGTTGGTCGCGACACCTAGCGGTTTAAGCCACACTTTTTACACGGAAAATTTCAACCGTGTTAACACGAATAAGCAAAGTATTTCGAAGGCAGGTAGGGTAAATGATGATGGTTGGACCAATTTGGGGTAATTTTATACGTAGTCAAAATTCAAGTCGAGTTTTACATATGTTAGTAAGCTTAATGCATTCCAACCATGGGGTTGATGGAAAGCTCTACTCTTTTAGTTTTCAAAAAGTCCGACAAAACATTGATTTACTCAAATATTAAATTTATAATTAGTTCTTATTAAACAAAGAAATCTTATCTTGGTTGGACCAACAGCGATTATGGTTGGACCAAAAACTTGATCATGGTTGGACCAACTGACGAAACGTAGTGTACTCTTCTGCTGCATCAATCGATATGGAAAATTACCGTAATTCCAAATATTAAAAAATAATAGGTTCTTCACACCGTTAGAAGCCGATAAATAATTGAAATATAGGTCTTTTTTATAAATTTCAGAAGCGCACGTGTGCTGTTTTTGGGGTTGGTTATGGGATCTGATGCTAAGAAGAATCGTACACTTTATCCACTCATCCGCTAGCAGCCGTGAGTACAACTCAGCGAATGGAAATTTAAAATTTCTTGGCGGGAAATCTAAGAGATTTCATTTCCCTTCTAATCTCTTTACTCACTGCTCACTGGCGATCCCCAAACTACCAACTACTCAGCAGAGCCTACCCCAACCGTAATCTAACACATAAACGCAGCAATGATAAACGAAACACCAATGCCCTACCATTGGATAAAGAACTGTTGGCCGCCGCAAAGGAGCGATTTTCAGGACCTCCACCCGCACCATATAGACCAACTATAAGATTTCAAAGAGGAGAAGTGCTGAACCCGTACTCTGCTGACGAACGGAACCCTTACCTCTCGGATGGACAAACCTCTAGCAATGGAACAAATTCGATGACCCATAGAAACAGTCCAAAGACCTCTTATAGAAATGCTGCAGCCACACCAGTGCATGTTAACGGTATCCGCACCACCGACGATCATCCAGAACCACGAGTGAACAGACCCTGTTGCTGTCAGTGTTTTCACTAGATTTGACGCATTCCCTAGATGAAGGTAACAATAGTATATTTACATGTAGCAGATGTATTGTTACTAATTTACATGATGACGATAGTGAAATGAATATTGATGGTATTTTAACTGTTAATGAACAATTACCAATAATTAATAATAATAATCATGTAATTTCTGAAATTGACAAGCTATCATCGTTTACTAAGAACTCACCTGCTACAGAAATAGTTATCTATTGCCAAAACTTTAATCGTATGAGTAGCGCATCAAAGTTGAATGCAATTCATAAAAATATATTGAGTTCAAATTATTCAGTTATACTGGCCACTGAAACTAGCTGGAGTGACAGTGTCAAAAACGAGGAAGCTTTTGGTAGCGATTATAATGTGTTTAGAGACGACCGTGATCTAGTATTAAGCCAAAGACAATCTGGAGGAGGAGTACTCATTGCAATCTTAACTAAGTATAATTCGGAACATATAATTTCACCAAAATTTAAAGAGTTCGAACACGTGTGGGTCAAAACTAATATTGATGGTGAAACTCACATTTTCGCCTCAGTTTATTTCCCACCTGATCAAGCATGCAAATCAACTTATGAAAAGTTCTTTCAAACTGCCGATGAAATTGTGTCTCGGCTTCCTCCTGAATATAAAATACACATATATGGTGACTTTAATCAGCGTGATGCAGACTTTATTCCTGATGCAGAAAATGAGAGTATTTTATTGCCAGTTATTGGTGACAATGATACATTACAATTTATTTTTGAGAAAATTGCCTTTCTGGGTCTTAATCAAATAAATCACGTGAAAAACGAACAAAACAATTTCTTAGATTTTTTACTGACGAACACACACGAAGATTTCTGTGTAATTGAATCTCTTGCACCTCTATGGAAAAACGAAGTATTTCATACGGCAATTGAGTACTCTGTATTTGTACATAATAATAGCATTCCCATCGAATGTGAATATGAAAATGTATTGGATTTCAACAAAGCAAACTTTGACAATATCAAGGCTAAATTAAATAGGACAAACTGGCAATCTATTTTAAGGAGTCAACAGAGTATTGATTGCGCTGTGGGAATTTTTTACGAAATATTATCGGGTATTATTCAAGAAGAAGTTCCGCTTACGAAAAAGCGACGATATTACAATTCCAAAAATCCAATTTGGTTCAACAAACAAATTCTGAATTTGAAAAATCGAAAGCAGAAGGCTCATAAAACATATAGAAAATACGAAAATCAAGAAAATTTGATGAAGTATTTGAACATTTGCAATCAACTTAATACAGCAATGTCTTCTGCTCTTTCTGATTATAATGTAAAAACTGAGAGTGAAATTAAGTCATGTCCAAAGAACTTTTTCAATTATGTTAAATCCAAGTTAAAATCAGCCAGTTTTCCGGCCAAAATGACATTAGACGAAAAAGAAGGACGTAATTCAGAAGACATTTGCAATCTTTTTGCATCATTCTTCCAAGAAACTTACACAAATTTTTCAGATAACGATCGTGATTTTGAATACTTTTCTTATTTTCCTGATTTTCCAAACGATGTTAGTGTCAGCCACATTAATGTTAAAGACATTTTTGCTAGATTAAATGACCTAGATATCACAAAAGGTTCTGGACCAGACGGAATTCCTCCATCTTTCTTAAAACCATTAGCAGTTGAACTTACAACTCCATTGTTTTGGTTATTTAACATGTCGCTTGAATCTGGTAAATTCCCGATGGAATGGAAAAAATCTTTCCTAATACCCATTTATAAGTCTGGTAAAAAATGTGATGTTCGAAATTATCGTGGAATTGCTATTATTTCATGCATACCAAAACTATTTGAATCGATCATCAACAGAAATGTTTTCGTTCAGATTAAAAATAGAATAACTAATTCTCAACATGGCTTCTTCAAAGGCCGTTCAACAGCCACTAACCTGCTTGAGTTTGTCAATTACTCTTTGAATGCAATGGAAAACGGTAATCATGTGGAAGCTCTCTACACTGACTTCAGCAAAGCATTCGATAGACTGGACATTCCTATGTTGATTTACAAGCTTGAAAAGATGGGAATTGCAACGGGGCTCCTCAGCTGGATCAAGTCTTATCTAACTGATCGTCAACAAATAGTGCCATTCAATGAGAAAAAATCAAAACCAATTAATGTCACATCTGGAGTTCCCCAAGGTTCACACTTGGGGCCTCTTCTTTTTATTTTATACGTTAACGATACCTCCTTTATACTAAAAAAACTAAATGTTCTTATATATGCTGATGACATGAAGCTGTTCCTAGAAATTAGAAATAAAGATGACGCCGATGTATTTAAGAATGAAATTAAAATATTCCATGTATGGTGCTCTAAAAGTTTATTGGAATTAAATGTAAAAAAGTGCAATCATATAACGTACAGTAGAAAACGATGTCCATCAGATGTCTCAATAAAGCTAGGCAATCAAATTGTTGAAAAATGTGCAAAAATAAGAGATTTGGGTATAATTTTAGACACAAAATTAACGTTTGTAGAACATTATAATACAATTATCCATAGAGCATATAATATGTTATCGTTTATAAAACGTTTTGGTTATAACTTTCAGGATCCATACACTATAAAAACATTATACATTGCGTATGTGAGATCAATATTAGAGTATTGCAGCGTTGTTTGGTCTCCTTACATGAAAAAACATGAAGAACGCATAGAGTCAATTCAGAAGCAGTTTCTATTGTACGCACTACGTAAGTTAGGATGGACAGTATTTCCTCTGCCTTCATACGAAGCACGTTGTTTGCTGATCAACATTCAGACATTGAAAGAACGACGTGACTACGCTATGGTATCGTTTGTTACTGATATTGTCTCACAGCGTACCGATTCACCTGAATTATTGTCCAAATTAAATTTTTATGCTTCCAGCCGGCATCTACGTGAGAGAAATTTGTTTACAGCGGAACGTCATCATGCTGATTATGCAAAATATGGGCCGTTAAATCAAATGATGTACACTTATAATCGGCATTGTGAAATGATTGACCTAAATATGACTAGAACGCAGTTGAAGAAACATTTTCAAAACATTCGAAATCGTAGAAGCTAAATAAAATAGCAGATAGATGTAGCCTTCATATGAAGAATGAACTAATAACAATTATAACTATAAAATATGTATAAATAGATATTAAGCATGAAATGTATTGAAACTGGTCTACGTTTGATTGACGACAAATAAATAAATAAATAAGTAATCACGGCCGCCATTACCACTCGCGGATAAGTGGATGCTGTCATATAAAAGAAAACAAGATGGTTTGATAATTATTCAATTTGTTTATTTAGGCAATTTGTAGTTTACAAGATTCCTCAAAAGAGTCCTCACATTTTAATACAGAAGCTTTCACCATCGCTTTACATCTACAATGTAGTCGTCTGATTCTATTTCCGTCATTGGTCCTCCTCAGTCTTCTTCGGGCCAACACATGGGCACTGGATACCCCAAGTAGTGTGAGACGTTGGTGATCCTACCGCCCAAAACCCGCGCATACAGTACGGTTGGTCGTTATTTCACAGATGCACCGGATCGTAGGAGTGCTGTCGGCCACTCCTGGGTGTATATTGACACCGTTCAATCGCACACGAAATTGCACGGCACACGACATTCTAAAAGATCGGTACGAGCAGCTTCTGATTTTCAATTCAAGCACTCGATTATTTATTTCAAAACCGAGACCGCGTTGAAACTTTCAATTGTCAGCGCGAGAAAAAACTGTACACAAGCTGAATCGGTCATAGCAACCATCATGGTAACGGTTAGGTCCAACCTGGTCCAACCACAATCACAAGTAGGACCAATCATGATCAAAATTAGATTGTCGAATTTCGATAATTAACGAGACTTTTAATGGAAAATAGTAAATTTTTAATACAGCATCGTGAAGATTACATATTTTCGCAAAAGTATAGCACAAAAAGTTTACGAGTTTGTAGAAGAATATATATTTTGTGGGTGTTCCAAATTGAGTTATTTTAAAGTCTCAATTGTGCTTAGAGTGGGTCTCTACAAAGTCTTTAAATATTTAAAGGTTTTCCCAACAAATTAAGGAAAGTTGGTATAATTTCATCGAAGAAAGGGTTACTCGTTGAATGTACTAAGATATCTGCTAATTTTTCCTTAAAAAAATTAACAAAATCGGCTTTTATTGAAATTGGTCCAACCATGATCAGTTTTTGGACTGGTCCAACCATCATCATTTACCCTACACCAACTCAAAAACTGATTCGCAAAAAAATGTGTTCAACTAGAATGTATTTCGGGGACACAGTCAAAGTAGCTTATCTCTTAAAATCGTAAAAAGGGTACGCGATACAATAGTGATAAGAATATGTATAAAATCGTTATGAAAAATGCAGAAAAATTGGCAAAACACCATTATGATGCTTTATAACAGCCTGCAATTGCAAAAAACATTTTTGGTACGTGTACCATATTATTGCAATAGTGGTCGAAACAACAATTCATATGCTCTCAATGAAACAAAATTTCGCAAAATAAGATAATTTATCATCGATATGACGTCATCTGTTCATTAATTTTGATTATACCTGAAATAATCAATACACTTTGATCCATGCAGGTGTTTTGACGTTTATACACGATGGAAACGAAATGGACAGAAACAAAATAAATCGAGTCGATTTTTCACGCCTAAAATTTATCACTTTTCGTTTGTTCGATTTGTTCTGAGATGCCCTTCTCTTCTCTGCTGGGAGCCTCATGGGCGCTTCTGAGTGTAGAATTTCCAAACGTTAACACACACAAATATTTCGACTACCACTTGTAATCTTCCTCAGTGTCAGTTATCCACACTGAGGAAGATTACAAGTGGTAGTCGAAATACGCGTATCTGTCAAAGGATAAGCAACATAGGGCGGAATTTAAGGTACGAAACTTATTACACTCATTCGAAGAGGGTATTCTGCTTAGAGGGTTCAAAAAGTCGGTACAAGAACACAAAAATAAAAAAATAATAAATGGGGCGCTTCAAACCTCCTGAAAGCCCTTCGAGACCCTCTGGAACTTCCCAGGAATTCCGTAAGACCTTTCAAAGCGTTTCAAAGGACCACCAAATACCTACAGAAACGTTCCTCAATCCCGGTCAGACTTTCCTAAAGGCCTCTAAAACCCCTTTCAACCTCTTGAGATGACCCTGAGATCCCCCCAACTCCCCTGAGACCTCCTGTGACTTCCTTAAAACGCCCAAAAGATTTCCTGGTGCCCTCCAAAACCCTTCGAAACACTCCTGAGATCCTCTGGAACTCCTCCTGAGACTCCTTGAAGCGCCTCAAACACCACCAGCAGTAATTTCTTGAATTTGCTCTCTTGAAATTTTCAAGTTTTTTTTCTGGAACTCCTCAGGAAAAAGGCCTTCATGAGTTTCCATAGTGTCAATTGACTTGAAAAATTGGAATTTTACTCTTAAAATACAAATTCAAAAAATATATCTGATATTGCTCCAAATGTTTCACGTACGGCCTCAACTGTAGATCCCTTTGGGAATTTGTCGGGAATTTCAAGAAACAAAGCTCTTCAAGATATTCTTTCTCATGTTCCTTAAGAAGTTCCTTCTAGTATTTCTTTTTAATCGTGAAATTTCTGCATGGATTTCTGAATCTTCAAAGAATCTTCAGCGATTATTCTGCTGATCCTGCTGGAGTTCCTCCAGTAATTCTTTGAGAATATTTCCAGGAATGGCTTTTGATCTTCCTCCAGATATATATTTTGAAATTCTCCAAAAAGGTTCTTCTGATATTTTTTGATTTTTTTTCTGTGCTCTTCGTCCAACAGTTCCTTCTGGTATATATTTTCAGAAATCCCGCCTGTGATTCTGGTATTCACAAACTTCTTTTAGGATTTCCCAAGAAGCTCATATTCAGCGAATTCTTTCTGGGCCCCTTAACATGTTTCTTCTGAAATTCCTTCAGTTATGTCTTCTGGTATTTTTAAATAAGTTACTTTTGGAATCCTAAAAGTATTTATTTCGATCGCTTCGAAATTTTTTTTTCAGAAAGAAGAACTTTCTGAAGGAATCGCACACTAAATTTGTGAAAAAAAAACTTTAGAAGTCCCAGATATATCCTCAGTGAGAAAAATAACAGTTTGAAGCTTTTGGAGCAATCCCTGAAGAAATGTCCTAAGACATCTCAGAAGGAATTCCAGAGAAAAAAAAATGTTCAAGCAAAATGCCCTAAAAAGACAACTAATTGAAAAATTCCGACCGGATCTCCAAGTGTAGAAGAATCTCCCTGAAAATAATCCTGAGGGATCCCAAAAATAATGCTTTGTAGATGCGGGGGAGGGGGGGGGGGCTGGTTTTTGCGGAAGTCACAGAAGCAATCTATGAGGATATCCAAGAAGGAAATCCTTGGAACAATCCAAAAAAAATCAAGGAAGAATACTAAAAAAAGTCCAGTTGAACCCTCAGACAGACAGAGGAATTTCAAACGGATTGTCTACAGGGTTACCAGAAGGAATTTCGAAAAAAAATATCAGAAGGAACTCCAGGAGGAATACTAGGAAAAAAAAAAAACCCGGAGGAATAATCGTAGTATCTTTGAAAGATTTTCTGGAGCAATCTCAAAAGAGCTACATCTGATGCAAACATCAAGTTTTGGCTTGATTTTTACTTTTTTTTTCTTTTAAATATTGATTTTTATTTGACGTAATCATCAATTTTATTTGTTGGTTCATGAATTTCGAAAATGATTATCCCTATACGAGCCAAAGCCGATGCCCGCACCACAGAGAAACAGACATAACACTTAGAACATAAACATAAACATAAACATAATCGCCCAATGCTAAATGTACTGTGTTTGGCCGGACCGGCAATAGATGGCGGTAGTGAGCAAATGTCAAACAGGAGCAAAAACGATACCAGCGCCACAAGTGGTCAATCGACCTACTACTGAATATTTGAATCAACCGTTAAAAAGTGATCGATGGAAGGCGATGAGAGTGTGACGTCTGTTTCTCTGCGCCCGCACCTTATCACAACATTCCGACGTAGCAGATGTAAAATTCATAGAAACTCATTCCAGGACACCAACCAACCGTTAAACTCAATTCCACTATTTATTTACTCAACGTTGAAACCGTAAACCTCTAGCTGCTTTTTGAGTCTCTGTGTGTAGGTATGTGCGTTGCGAAAATGCTTACAAATCGCGACATAATCAAAACTTTGCACACAACAAACCGGCCTGGCGACGCGTCGTGTATGTGGGGTGTATATTTGCTACAGTTGATGTTACAACGAAATTTACAAACTGTAATGCGGCAAAAACTGCTTTTGGTCGTCATGATGGGGGTTGTAATGGACATCGATGTGGACGGACAAACGAGGCTGACAGACAAAACCCCGCATGTCAACCGGCGCGACGCTGCTGCCTCGAACCTAGCCATCAGACCTATGACGGACCGCTCCGAACCGACGTGGGTATCGAGTTTCGTGTCGAACGGGAGTTTTTACATTGTGTGTTTAGTTTATAAACCTCGAAACCCAGGCAGGAGTCGCGGCGGTGCGGTGGAGAGTGTAACGCTCGTATTGTTATGGTCGATGGAAACGTCAGCTACATTCCGAAAAATTGCTACAACATTATCGACACGAACTGGAGGACCACCCAACCCAGCCAGCTGGCCTCCACCTCCGCGTTCGTCCCCTGAAAAAGTGTGAAATGTAACAATAATTTCGAGTTGGAGCTGGGTACATCACCATAGAATCCGTACAGTGGTAGACTATAACAGCATTACGTGATTTCACTTATAGGGAAACGACATAAAACAAGGAGTATTTCTTATAAGCGAGGTAGGGAGTGCCAGCTCGTCTACTACATATTTTTTTCAACAACCCAGTCAATAACGTCACTAATCACATTCCCAGTAACAGTAAGATAGACTGGAAGATGTTATTAGAACCATAATAAAACCAAAATAAAAAGTATGAGGTTTTATGACGGTTTTCTAGAGGTTCTGATTGAAGATTAATTGATCATTAAAATGTTACTTTAGAACCGTACACAGATCGAAAAAAGAGTGTAAAGATCTGTGATATATGATGCACATAATTGGAGCGTGGGATATCACAGAAGTTTACATGACATATCATGTAAAACTCATAAAATATCATGTAAACTTACGTTATATGTCATGTAATTCAGCATGACTCTGAGTGTTTACATGACATATAACACAAATTTACATGATATATCATGTAAACCATCATAACATTAAGTTTACATGACAGAAATTAAGTTTACATGACGTGTAAATCTCATTATTTTTATCTGTGTATGGTCATCAGTGGAAAGAAGGAATGTTAGTTCGATTAGCATTGCTACCAGAAAACAAGGCATTCTCTGTATCTCCACAGTTGTCTCGAGAACGAGTCAGAGGGAGTCCCCTCTGAATGATGCTGCTATCTGTCACATGCATATTAATTCGCAAACCCATTCGTATATCGCAAAAACCTTCTGCCCATCGCCGCGCTATCGCCTCTTCAGCAGTTAAGCATTCGAAGCCGGCAGAGTGACTAACTAGCACCGACTGCCAACATACAGTTTTCGATTTTGTTTACAAATTAGTTGAAACGTAATTAAATAAATTTCATACACAACAGTTACATTGCGTGTGGCAGCGACGGCGGGAGTGACAAAAAAGAATGACAACAACAGCGTGTATGTTTATGGCCCGGAAGGGTGGTAGCAACAACAGCGAAATGGTTTCGAGTTCTGACATACAAACGGGCATGAAAACAAAAAAAAAATGAAAATAAAATGGTATCGAAATCCGCGTTTGCATAAATGCATGATGCACTTGCGACTACCTCCGATGCCAGCGAACGGTACCATACCACTCTTCACTCTCACGGTAGAAACAGAACTCGAGGAAGTGCACCTTTTGAAATGCAGTCGGAAACTGTCAACAAATTTCAAAAATAATTATATCGCACATCGTTGGGTTCGTGCTTTTCTCGCTCTGCTCGAATTGCAGTTAGTCAGTGCCGAGAGAAACTTTCATGCTGGGGGTTTTCAAACGACGAACTTCACTGGTTCGACGATGGATATGGAGTACGAGTTTTTGATTCTGGGGCCGCTCGTTAATGACTTAGACTTTTAGGGAGCAATCCAAATTTTTCGCTTTATGAAAATTTGGTATGCATAAAAGTCTTGGAGGAAGAGAGGAAATCTGAAAGGGAAAAACGAACAACCGTGGTTTTTGAATGGCGCCAATCACCTATCGCAATTAAACTAGTTAACCTTTGTCGTGCATTAGAGTCATTCCAGCCCAAAACCCAATTTCAAGCCCAAATATCTCTTTTGTCTCATAAGGGGCCGCTCATAAACCATGTAGAGTTTTTGGGGCGGAGGGGAGAGGTTCTGATCAAAGTTTACGCTCCTTACAATTTTCAAAATTTTTGTATGAACGAAAGTCTACTTTGGGTTTGATATGGCCAAAATTGGGTCACGTGGTATATGAACTGCCCCTAACCAATCGTATTGAAATTTCTTGACTTTTAATATTTTTCAGTAACGAAGTAATTAAGAATTTTGTTTCTAAACCCTTTGAAGCCGGATTGTTTTGCCTCTGCTGCCGCAACCTCGCTGCCCAAGTTACCAAAAGTTCAGATAAGAGGGTAGTTTATAAGCTAAGCAGCTTGTTCGAAGTTGCCCATTAGCTTTCTAAGCAGCTTCATTTTTGAGTAATTTTGGAACTTGAAAGTTCACATAAGATAGCTGGATAGCCTTCTAGGCAGCTTCTGACAAAACTTTGAGAAAATTCATTCAGAAACAAAAAATTATTTTTCAGAACCTCATCTGACAGAAAATCGATTGAAGTCATACTTCACTCAATCGTAACTGTAGTACAGTGGTAGAGTATAGGGCTCTCACACAGCGATTATCGTTTCCAATCCGGTTGGGGCATTTTTTTAACTCTAATATTCATTGATTTGATAAGTTCAAATTTGTTCAATTCGTGTTTGCTGAAACAGATGTTTTTTGCAAAAAAAAAAAACATTTAATGTTCATTGAAACTTAATGCTACTGAACTGAACTTCTATGAACTAGCAAGTTCCGACAAAGTTCCGAGTAGCATCTTAAGTAGCTTTAAAGCTGCTTAAGAGGCTAACAGTGACCCTTGCCGAAGCCTTTGTCTAAAGTTCCAACAAAGCTCATCGTTAACCTCTTAAGCAGCCAGAAAATTCAATTCGGAACTTCATCTGAACTTCGTGGAACTTGAAAGCGCATTTTGTCATGGGAAGCGGAACTTTTGGTTACTTGGGTGGACTTGAACACGTTTTTATGCTCGTTTTCATCGCTGGGGTCCAAACCCCTCCGGCTCCAAAAGATTTAGGTGATCCAAAATTGTACCACGTCACAAAAATGTTACAAATGATGGGCCCAGATGCAAAGGTATGTAAGTGACCATTTTGTCGATTTTGGCTGAGCCTATCAAAAAATTCTTCAGGATTCAAAGTTTATGGAACTTTTTTAAGATTATTTTTACGACGATTAGAAATATTACAATTATTTGGAATACGACCAGGGTTTCGATAAATTGTCCCTCCGTGAAACTCCACACATTTTGTATGGTGTGAAACTTTAAACCTCATTTACTCGAAAGTTGGTTTTGTCACTTACGCCTTAGAACCTTTGCGGTCATACCGACCCACAAATTGAACATTTTAAAAAAATGATGATTTATAAAAATTCAAACGACCACTTTTTTGAAAGATAATTTTGTGAATGTGTTGGATATGGTAAAACAATCCGGGAATATTGGCCATCGGCAATCTGAGGAGCTTTCACAAAGAAAACAATTTAGTACGAGATTTATTCACTACGTGGCGATAGTATTGTTTTTTTTATCTGTATTAACGAGATTTTTAGCCCTAGGTTAGTTCATATCGGAACCCACGCTTTACTTCCCTTCCAGAGGAAGAACTCACATTTTGGTGAATTTATCGGGAGTGGGATTCGATCCCAGGTCCTCGGCGTGATAGTCAAGTGTTCTAACCATCACACCAGGTCGCTCCACAATATAGTATTGTTGTGAGCTTCCACTTTAGTCGAGATGTTGTATACCTCACGTTCTGGAGCATCTAGCAGGATACCGTCTTTGGCAAAGTTGCTCAGAAGACTGAAAGCTTTCACATAGAAACAATTTACTCACTATGTGACGTTGCGTTTGCGTTGACGTTTTGATCTAAGCGTCGTAAGTTTCGTCCTGGACTGCTTTGAGGGGTACTGCCTTCGGCAAAACTGCTCAAAAAATTAAAGCTTTCATTTAGGAAACAATTAGGTTCAAATTTCGCTCGCTAAGTGATGCTAGTGTTGCATGAGCTTCCAGTTTGATCTAAAATTCACCCACTACCCGAGCAAAGTCTGACAGCAAATCGAAAACTTATTTTGATGTTGTGATATTGCAAATTATGATTACTCAGGTTGATGTCGTTTTGGTCGTTTTAACGGTTAAAACATCAAAAATGAGAGCAGAAAAATGTTCCTGTGACAGCAAGTTGAAAACAATTCCTGCTATCAGTGATGGCAAATTGATTACTGTTTTTGCTATCAGTGCGAAAAAATGGAAAAATCGTTAAATTTAGAGTTTTTTTCGAATAATATGGAAATCTAAATGCAATACGCTAATTGCACTGATGGTATATCATTAGATGCTTTATACAAGGTCGCCTAGAAGTTTTGAAATGACTTAAAAACTTAAACATTTGTAATTATTTTAAATGACAGCAAAACGATATCAAAATTTGAAATCGAATTTAATCAAGTCAATCTGATATCAAAATATAATATCAATTTGCTGCTGATTACAAATCGTGTTTTCGATTTGCTATCATTTTGTTGTTAGACTTTGCTCGGGTACGCATACATGTCCAATTTTGAGACACGCTAGCAGACACAAAATTTTGAGCATATGACACATTCTACCGTGACGTTACATCGTTTTGACGCCTTTTCTGTCAGATTTTCCACTATAACTCTTAAATTCGACGTAAATACAACGTAGTAACGTCACGCTACTAATTCTCATTTTTAATATACCTTCCCAATGAAAACTAACTGTTCAGCAGATTAATTGGAAATTTTGAAAGGAATCCGAATATGCAAAAATATTAGAGTGTAGAATGTGTCATAATATATTTAATGAGTTACAGTACGTCTATCATCTACGATATCAGCAGCATTGACTAGTTATTAAACAATTTAGGAATATTGATATTGTACAACATTGAATATGTAGCTGCTGATCGAAAAATTACTGAATTTTTGATTAAGAACACATACCAGTTAGCGGTTGAAAAAGTATGTTAATATAGGTGATTCAACTGGTTCTAAAAGTTTATTCGTTTATTAGACATCTGCAATGAAGAAACAGAACAAAATAAGACTTTTGATATTACAGAGTGCGGCAGGAAAAAATGAGAAAATTTCAAGGCGCTATCAGGCCATACTAATCGAGAGCCATGTAGTTTCACATACCAGATGAAATAAACACATATATATGATGACATTGAAGAGAAAATTATAAAATATGTTTTATTAGATATGAAATTTTGCGACCTGTGCACTTTTTAGTGGTTTGAAAATTTAAGAGCAAAATAATGTTTCAATACATTCATTTAGACTAAAACTGGCAGGCACTACGATTTGGCCTTTTTGCCAGGTATTCTCAACTCTGGACCACTGTGCTACGTGGTTCTAGTGCTATTAGCAACTTACAGTTTAGTGTATCTTCTGGACTCCTTAAAATAATACTGTCTTTGGTGAAGTTGCTGAGACGAATGAAAACTTTCTTCTAGAAAACAATTAAGTTCGAGATTCGTCCACTATATTGCTTAAGTCTTGTAATGATCTATGAGTTTGGTCTAAGCGATATTTCTGGACCATTTCGAATGATTCTTACTTTAAAACAGATGGTTAAAAGAATAAAAGCTTTTAATTTTTTATGCAAGTTTTTAAAGATTTTTTTTTTGGAAACTCCTATGGGAATTTCCAAGACAATTGCTTGAGAGGTTTTTTGGGAGTTCCTTTGAATTTTTTAACAATTCGTTTGAAAACTGCTTCGGTATTTCTTCCAGCAATTGACTCAGCACTTTCTTTGAAAAGCCATTTTACATTTTATTTGAGGAAACATTCAGATTTTTTTTTCATTTATTTATTTTATTTTTTCATTTAGTATTTTGAGAAACAATTAGGGAATTCCTTTGAAAGCTTATTTAAAAAATTCTTCTAAAGTTATTTCGGCAATCCTTCAGGGAACTCTTATAGAATCTCCTCAGAAATTCCGTTCGAAATTCCTTTGGTCATTTTATGGGATTTCATACTGCAATGCTTTTGGGAATTCCTTGAGCATTTTTCTGATATCTGTTAGCTATTTATTTGAAATTCTTTTTGGTTATTTCGATCATTTTCTTTAGAAATTGTTTCAGCAATTTCTTCGATGATTCTTTCTGCAAGTTCTTTGCTTTTGTTTATTCAATTTCATCGAATAAGTGTAATCAGTTTTGTTTCTGCCAAAAGATAAGTAAAATAGGACGGAATTAAAAGGTACAAAACTGATTACACTCATTCGAAGAGAGTATTCTGCTCAGAAAAGTCGGTACAAGAACATATTCAATTTCGTTCAATACACATTTCTGTGGAGTATTCAGAAATGATTCCATAATTACTTTGAGAATTTATTTGGCAACTACTTTTATAATTTCTTCCGATCATTTCCTTTGATTTTTTCTGCAATTCCGTCAGCAAATTCATTGTGAAATTCTCCGGCAATTTTTTTTGGTAACTTCTTCGACATTTTACTTGAAAATTACACAAGAAATACCATTGGAATTGATCGGGCTATTCCTTGAAGGTTTCTTTATGCAATTTGTCTTGGATTTTTTTTTTTTCATAAGTGCCTTTGACAACTTATTCGGTATTCTTTTTGGACATTTTTTTCAGCAACTTTTTCGGGTACTTCTTTGGAAATTACTTTGAACCTTCTATTGACTTTCTTGGGATTCCCTGTTGTAGCAATTCCTTTAGAAAGTCTTCCGGTTATTCCCTTAGGATGCCTTCAGCTATTTCTACGCTTACGTTTGTATTAATCACCTTGTGTTTTTTTTTCGGAAAAGTATTAAGATTGCTTTTTTTTGCAAATTTCTTAGCTAATTCTTTTGGGAATTTCTTCGGCCATTTCGTTGTAAATCCTTGTTTTTTCTCATTCGCAGGAGTCTGCATTCTGCCCACGGCAGTTTAATATTAATCACATACGGAATTTCTTAAGGAACCCAAGTAACAATCAGCATGCCTTGAAGATTTATTCATGTTTTATCCTGGTTTTATACGAGCATGTGAAAAAGCTAGTTGCTCTATACTAGTTTTATGTGGGTGTTTTTTACTTTGCACCTTTGGCATTCCATAAAACTATCATATAACTTCTGCTATAAACATCGTCATTTAAAGACTTGCAAGTAGACATGAATTTTATCACTAATTATATGCCATTTCAATAAAACTTGCATTTGCGGTTGTTGTCAGAGAGATTTCTTTTTGTTAACAAATGTACAAAACTGTGAGGCAACGCTTAGAACCAACAAAAGAATTCATGGCCGTATCATAGACCAAGAAATGCTGTGATAAGACCGTTAGTTCTATCATAAGCTCAGTTAAGACCACCATAGGAGGGTTAGCCCTATTGGAGAAATCATCAGGAACGCAAAGTTTTATCAAAAAAATATGTTGCCTATCCGGGATTGTTTATGCAAATACAGAAAAATCAATACTCAATTTTATGATTTCACGTACAGCGCTTAAGATCAAACTTAACGATTCAACACGTTTCCGTCATATTATTTTCAGAAAAATTACATAATGTTTTTGAAACTCCGCTATGTTGAAATACTTATTTATGTAACGAGTTGCAAAAACTGGATTTTTTCAGCACGAGTCGTACATTTATTGAACGAGGTTTGCCAAGTTGGATAAATACGAAGAGTGCTGAAAAAATCGAGTTTTGCAACGAGTTCCATACAAAATTTTATGCAATGATTTTTGTATTATACAACTTATTTGAGTTGCATAATGTTCATAATGCAACTCAAACGAGTTGCATAATGAACATTATACAACTATTTTTAATTATGTAACTCATTTTAGTTGCATAATGAACCAGTACGGAAAAATTGACCATTATGATACTCAAATTAGTTATATTAACTTGAAATTATGATACTGAATTGCATAAAAACGTTTTTCACGCCCAATTCCACCGGGTATATTAAATGCATTAAACTTCCTATTGATACACAGTTTGTGCGGCGCACAAATTGTCATTATCACAGTCACATTCACCACAAATCTCCCGTGGCATGTCTTCTAACACACATTAAATAGAAAATCAAATCTCAATTCCAGATCGGCATCTTTCCAATTCATGGCTGGATAAACAACCAAGCATAATTTACTCTGACGATCGAAAATTTATAGTGAAAAATAATCAAAACAAATATTTGACAAGTCAGAATATGGTTTTATTTAGAATGTTGATAAAACTGTGATACAACCCGAAATCCTAAGCCAGTTTGCATACGAAGTCCAGTAGATCATAATAAGGCTGGGCCAACTAGTCAGATCGAGGACTTTTGGAGGCATAAAGGAGCTCGAGAGTTTTTTCAATTTTTGAAACTGTTAATAGCCGCTATTATACCTAATATTTATATAGAGTCATCCGCCATTGAATGCGTTCTGCTTTGGAACGCTGATGCATCCGAAGTGTTCAATCGCCATTCAAAGCGGCTTTGTGCTGATGTCTGCATCAACACGAAGTTTTTATTCGTAGGAACGAATTTTTCCAAAGGTGTTCACCGGACCAAAACGTCGATAGTCTTGCTAATTACATTCGATTAACCGAGGAAACTGAAAAAAAGGCCGACGATGGTTTCCACCATGAACAAAGTAAACATTGCGATTGATAAAAACAATATTTTGACTTTTGGCAGATCTGATCCGATTAAAAATTTAAGTTATAATTGAGTTATTTAAGTGTTGAAATACTTGTTGCAAAACATAATAAAAGCATTAAATGTGCTAATGTTGAAAATGTTATGGAAACATATTATAAACGTTCATCAAAAAAACATCCACATTTGAATTTTGTATTGCTGTCATAACGCAATTTGAACGTTATTTCAACTATATTTCACATCAAAGCCTGTTGAAATAATTAGATTCTTTCAGCTTACAGTACCGACCACACACATAAAAACATATGTTTTATGTTAATACAAATTTAAAACTAATGGATGCTCTGATTTTATTTATTTTCCGATTCCTTCAAATGAAATTACTCCTATCATCTTTTCTATACATCACATTTAAGATATTACTAGTAATAATTATTGTAAACCAAAAAAAAATAGCAATTGAATATGTTTATAACATTTGGAACTGTACTGTAACTCTTTCGAGAAATCGGCCATATAGATTTTCTCTAGTGGATTTTAAATCTATACCCCAAAGCTGTATTATTTGTTTGATTCGTATTACGTTTCCAACTTAACTTAATGGCGCTTGATTTATTGGCGAGTAAAAATAGAGGTTTCACCATAAATCTTGAACCGCATGTAAAACTTTACTTCCACCAGTGAACCCCATTTCAGAATTTTATATCTGAATAGTTTATAGAAAGCCATTGCATCTTGAGTTGCATGCATAACATACATATTATTTTTCTGGCTAAAAAATAAATATATTTATAAACACACTTTGTTTTGATTTTTTGTTTTCTATTCTTCTGTCAGCTTCTTCGCTTCGTTTTCATTCCTTTCATTGGTTTGTTTGAGAAAAAGAACTTTATATCACATAGAATCAGCGAAGATTGAACATATGCATATGGTATGTAGTATTAGTGTCTTCTGTAAGCTATTTCACTTGAAAGCAGCATATTTAGAACCAATAAAAAAAATGGTTTATAAGTGTTTTTTTTCAAGTTTTCATTGTTGACGAATAACTTAATTATAAACAACAATTATACAAGCCATAAAATGAATTTACTGCAGATGTAATATAAGTGTATTAGAATACATCTTATATAACTTGTAAGATGTTTTATAAACCACCATTTTTTGCGCTGTTTTGATTATATAGGTGTTCGGTATTAAGTAAATATAACAAGAAAAATACTTCTGAATAAGTATTAAAAGTGAATTTTTAACTATTATGTAACAAGTTGTGTTACTTGGGAAGTCGGCATCAATGGTTTTATGGTTAGGGTTTTTGAATCGCTAAAAAACTTCGATAAAATCCAAATTGTTACTAGGGATAATTACTCATAGTTGCCTGATAAATTTTCAAAGAAATTGCCTAAAGAGTTTCGAAATGTAATGCTGTATGTATTTTCAAGAATATTAAACTAAATGGAGATGAACCAATCTCAGGCTGAAAATCTCCCTAATAAAGCTAATTATAATTAACCTTAATCAGGTTCCAATATTATTGTCGAGAAATTTCTAAAAGAACTGTTGAATCGAATTCTAACAGAATCGCCGGAACAATTTTCAAAAAAAAAAAATGTTTATGAGAACCCCAAAACGAATACTCTTGGGATTTTTTGGATTAAATTCAACAAAAAAGTGCTTAAAGGGCATCTAAATAAATTGCCGCAGAAATTTCGTTAAAGGTTATTCGAAATACTTTCAATTTCCTTAGGAATGGGCAAAGCAGTTTCCTAAAGAGTGTTAAACTTATTGCTGAAGTAATTACCAGGGGATTTTCCAAACGAATGGTCAAACCCAAAAAAAAAACATTTTCAAAGAAAATTTAGTAGAAAAAAATCTGAAGGAGTTCACAAAGTTATTGCTGAAGCATTGCCGGGAACTGATGTAAGAAGTTTGCGAAGGAGTTGTCTTAAAATTTCTCATGAGAATTATCGTAACAATGTCAAAGAAACTTCCAGAGGAGTTCCTAAGCAAAATCTTTAGGATTTTTTATCAAATTAATTGAGAATTCAATTTTAATACCTGAAACTGTATCTAAAAAAACTGCCAAAGAAATTCAAGCGCCAGAACACAAACGCCTTTTTGTGCGAAAGATTTTGTTCTTCTGAAAAGCTTTTACAAAGATATTAACATATAAAATAGGCTTCTGAGCAAGTCTGCCGATAACTGTATCATTCTGAGTGGTCCAGAACGCAAAATATACGACGCTGAGACCGAACTGGTAGCTCCTCGTAACATCCCAAGTAACATGTTGATGGCCAATTAGGCTTTTAGGGGTTTTCAGATCCGCCATAACACCTATTATTTTGGTTGAATGATGGTTTTAAGAACTTATTCTAGTCTACTTATGTGACCAACAAATATTCCTTGGGTTAAGCGCTGCATAGTGAGTGAATCCCGAACTTGATTGTTTTCTTTGAGATTCTATTCTATTATGAGAATTTTTTTTTTAATTTATGATGTCGTTTATTTCATATATTAAAAAATGTAGAATCCGATTTTCCGGCTATACTCAAAAACATGAAGAAAACATTGTTCTGAATTCTCAAAATAAAAAAAACACCTGGAACGAAATCTCCAATTAATAAACGCACCTTTGCATACTCTAATCGTTATCAAAGGTGGGAAGCAAGCCTACCAACATAAACATTAAAAAACACTTAATGAAGCATAACTGAAATACGCGTGTACCTCTTTTCAGCTAATCAACAAATCTGGCAAGATTATTTCCAAGAATTCATTTTATTATTTCTACAGAAAATTTTATCCAAAATATCTGCATTATTCTTCAGGAAATTCATTAATATCCCAGTCTGTGTTCAACGATTAAGTCATACAATTTAATGAAGAATCTGCCTCTACGAATTTTCTTGAAAATTTGTGAAGGTTTCAATTGTAACTTTTTTTTTCTTAAAAGCTGGTATTCTTCCAAATATTTCACCAGATTTTTCTAATTTTGTTCCACTATTATAGTCAATTCTTTTTAACAACGGTTGTTTTAGTTAGATAACTTTAACCATAAATATTTATGTTGCCTATGGATTAGGAATTTACACATGAATACCTCAATAATATTGCGTAAAAATATATTTCATAAAAAAAAAATTTGTTGATTTTTTTTCCTATATTTTGCACAAGTCAAATATGGGAGCTTCTGACTTTTTTCCTGTAATGTTACAAGCTGCAATATTATGTTACGATATTATAGATTTTGGAAATAGCTTATGTTTAAGTATACGTGAGAGAATTTAGTTAGAAAAAATGCTGTGGGTGCAGTTTTGTTTTTATATTTATATTTTTTTAACGTGGTCGGCGATCTAGAGAAAAACAGAAGTTTGTTATCTGAAGGATACAGTTAACTTGTCCCCTGGTCCCAGTAAAACTGAAAAAAAGGAAAATTAAAATTTTGGTCTGATTTTAGCTGGCTCAAAAACATGTTGTTTGTTCCAAATGCTGAAATTTAGGTTAATAAAATTAAATAAAATATCAAATCCGAAATGTTTGATGATAATGTCTAAATTTTCGGACATTTTATATTCCAATTCATGTCTTGTTCATTATCATTTGACGAGTCATGATGTACAAACACATGAAAATATTTAGAGAAGGAATCATGAATATACTTTTGTGGAAATTCCCCCACGAATGCTTTTTGTGGATTCTTCTAGACTTCTTTTATGCGTCCTTTAAAAATTTATTTTAAAAGTCTTTCTGACGTTCTTTTAGGGGTTTCCATAGGAATTGAGACTGGGGTTGCTCCTAGAATTCATTCTGGGGTAAAGCCAGAACTTTCATTTTGAAATTTCTCCAGGAATACTTGAAGATTCCTGGAACTTGGAAATCTTGGATGATTCCCATAATAGAAAGCTGCTGGAATCCTATAATAAACTCCTAGATGAATCCCAGAATGAAATCCGGAATATTCTTTCATGTCTTCCAGAAGTATTTCTTTAAAAAATTGAAAAAAATATTTCTTGAAAAAATGTCACAAAAAATCTATCCAAAAAAAAAGGAAGAATCACTTAAAGAACTCATGGAGATATCTCAGAAAGGATTTATTGATAAGTTTCGAAAAAAATCTTAGGAGAATTCTCGTAGGAAAAATTCAGACAAATATGAAAGTTTCTAGGAATAAGTCTAATACTATTCATAGTAGGAGGAAGTAGGGAAAATTAGGAAAGAGCACGGTGGATATTAATGCTTACCAACATAAAAAAGCTAAATAGACAAATTTTTGAAGAAACATGTGAGAAAATTAGGAATGGAAGATTTAGAAATATCTCTTGAGTTGAAATATTGCAAAATCTTGGAGTTTGATACGTCGCAAGTGAGACTTTAGCCAACATTACAAATGTGACCACCATAAGCGATACGGAGGTCCCCTACTAACAAAAGTAGCTGCATAATAGCTTATGGAGCAAACGCTCTTGGAACAAAGTTCGCATAAGCTATTATACAGCAAAAGTGTTAGTTGGGTCATCCTATGATTCCCCAGAATATACCTGGAACTATGGCTACTTTCGTAAAGTGGCCTCAAAACTAGAAGAAATTTGTATTTAATTGATGTGAAAACTTTTCGGCCCAGTTGGACGTGCATATTCAGAATATGGAATTATAACCGGGGAAATAGTTCGACCTAGCAGTCACCGAACGCAATTAAACGAATATATCTCGCTATATATCTGACGTTTCGGTGTTCATTATACCATTTTCAGGGAATCGAAACTCGTAATCATTCTCGTTTTGCATTAACTTGAAATAATTTAATGTAGGAGATTCTGCGAGTACTATTCGTTTCGAAATTTTATAATCATGTGTAATATCAATACAAAGTAATCTAAACTAGATTGCATTTTGCCAAAGGTTGGTAAATATTATCTGCTAAAAAGTTGAGAACCTCCATCATCCCAACCATTTAAAAAGTGAGTGGGTGTACGGACGGGACAAGCGATTAATCGCGCGGATCGAAATCGGTGAAAAATGCAAATGTAACACTCGCTCCAAACGACAAACCGTTTCACGATTACTAATTGTTTAAAGCAATATATGTGTGTTCGCTGTCAGCGAAATAGCAGCATAAGAATGCAACAAAAAAATAATAAAAACACACCAGAAAGCGAATTTGCTGTTCAAGCAACCCCACAAAATGCTCAAAAAAAAAAAAAAACGCGCATACAATACACTAACAGTGAGTCAGTCGGTTGCGGGTGGTCAAGTCAGCACGGCGCGCGGCGGTGGTCAGTCTATCGTGTGAGCAAATTTATGTTTGCCAATGTTCCGTTTTTTGTTTGCACCAAATTCTGGTGGCGCTACAGCCCCACTCCCCACGGCCGAAGGAAGGAAGAATGTAAATGGAAGGGCGGAAACGGAACCCAAAGAAGCAAATAAAAAAAAGGGAACCAGTGCAGAATGACAAACATTGGCGAAAGCTACGTTCTGTTCTGGTGCAGGGCTGGTAGCGAAGTGGTTATGTCGTTCTTCTTGTTCCTGTTCAGAAAAAAAAACAAAAGAGCAAAATTTATTGGATCCCATGTAGGATTCCAAACTGTTTGTGGTTTTTTTTTCTGTATAGACCCCGCAACTAGCCCTGAGTCCCAATGCAATTGAGGGTGGGGCACTTCCATGCTAGTAGTGCAGCAGTCAGCGTGTGTGTGGCGGAGGAGACTGATGCAATCAACGATATGGGAGATAGTAGTAGCTGGGCCAGTGTGAAAAAAAACGCTATCAGGAAAGTGAAATTAAATTTATCACATGCAAAATTGGAGGCAAATAAATCTCATTTGATTTACATAAATGTTTCGTAATGAGGGAAACAGGACCGAGGGAGTGCTGAGTGACGTTGCGTTGGCGTTCGGTTGGTTTGTAGGCAGAGGCTTGATGACATGTTGGAGGGTAGAGGGATGGATTTGTGTATTGAATTGGTTGTTGGTGAAAATTGGTAATGTGTGCTGCCTTTGATGCAACTGTTTGTTTTGGGGATTAAGTATGAAATTCTGGATATTTATGGGTCGGTTGATTGTATCTAGATGACCCGATTTCATAGACTATAAACTACTCTAGGTTAAGTCCTGGAGATTTATGGCCCGGCAAAAGGAGAACAGACTGATTGATGAGTGAATGGTTTGGATTGTTTTTCAAAATAGCAATGAGCCAATTGAAATACATTTTTCATTGCTAGCACAACATGCAACAGTAACAGCGAACATTCTGCCATATTTGTTGCGACTTCCTTATAATTTTCAGTGTATTCTTTAAAACACTCAAGTGATCCTCTCAACAAGTCATTGTTTATAACTATCCAGTACACCGCTTAAATTTGTACTAAGAGTTCACCAAGGAATTTTTCAACACCCATACCCAAGATTAGAGGATTGCATATTAAATGCACTACAATCACTATTGAAATAATAAGCCATACAATCCGAACAATCTAAATTCGATCGACTCCGTCGAGCATAAGCTCTCTCCTAATGATCTCCGTTTTGCTTATTCTCGAAGTGAAACTTAACAGCTTGAACGTGATTAATCCGCTGCACAGCTCGCAGTTCTTTCTTTCTCCACATTAATCGGAATTCTCTCTCTCATCTGCGGCTAAGACCACCGGAGTTATTCGCGGTAATTATTTTCCCCCTCAAGGGGGATCACTAACTACCCCGAACGCAATAAATATCAATTGCAAAAGTTCGTTCTCAGCTCCATTTTGCACTTGCACTACTCACTGACTGACTGGAAGAAAGTCCCAACCGAATTAACTGCGGGGGGAACCCTTTGAAGCCGCGCAGCACGGCACTTTGTTGCTCTTGCATCCGTGGAGGCGAGGCGATCCATCGCACCGCATCGGATCTTGGTCGGTATTATAATTAGCCATTCCGATGCGCACTGAATTGGATGCAGCCGGTAGCAGTAGCAGCACCCCATCATTTACAAGGGGAAGGGGCGTGGTGCCACCCCCAGTGCCACTGCAGCTGGTCTGACTATTCTAGACCATCATCAACCATGTTGAAGCTCGCTGCCAGCGCAATCCAACCAAAGTGTAAAATTATACCGGGAAAAACGCAGTCGCGGTTTGCTTGCTTTCGTTTCCACCTTACTAGAACAGGACAGTCAAAGACGATTACTATCCCGAACAAAAATAAACTGCTCAATGTGTCAATGATAGCTTCTATTGCCAACATAGTCACCAAATAATATAGCTCAGTTGACGTATTCCAAGGAGGTCCATTATTTAATCAAAATATAGTTATACAGGAGTTATGATATGATTCTCTTTGAGCCTTAATAACTCACGAAAGGATAAACTGATCGGCTTGATTTTTGCACGGTTCTAATCGGTTCGAATTTCGGTACTGGGGGACTTTCAAAGGGTTTGCAGTTAGAACTATGGCGGAATCAATGCCTGATAATTTTCGGTTTGGTTTACAGTACCAGGAATTCTGCTGGGATTACCACGAAAATCATGCGGAACATCTGGTGTAATTCCAAGGAACATACCGCAAATTTTGAATAACTATGAGGAAAATTCGGTGGGAATTGTCGATGTTGATTGCAAAGAGGATTTCTATGAGTGTGTGTAGGAATAATAAAATAGCATCTGGGACAGTATACCACAATGAATTCTACTATTGGTTGTGCAATGGAGGGCACCCCAAAGGAACTCCTGGAATAATCCCTTACAAAAGTATTGAAAGAATTATATTTTATTGGCGTTAATAAGAAGATTTGCATTCCGAGGAAAGTTCATCATCAAGTGAATGAATTCGTTTAGAAATTGTTGAAGGAATTTCTCAAGCAAGTCCTGTATGATTTTTAAAACAAACTCATAGAAGAATTCCATACAGAATCTCTGGAGTAAAACCTTGAGGGTTTGGAAACATCTGTAACAATTCTAGAATAAGTTTCCGGAAGTATTATAAGAAAATCTACAGAAATGCAGAAGGAGCTTGAGGAGGAACTCCAGTAGGAGTTCGTGGAGGAATCCCAAAAGAAGTTCTCGGGAGAATCACAAAAGCTCTCCTGGAGGTATCTTGGATGGAATTATTGGACGAATCCTGAGGGAA
This sequence comes from Aedes albopictus, assembly GCF_035046485.1. Lineage (NCBI taxonomy): Eukaryota > Metazoa > Arthropoda > Insecta > Diptera > Culicidae > Aedes > Aedes albopictus. Next base: position 463,749,377 of record NC_085137.1, read on the forward strand.
TTTCAAAAGAAATGCATACTTGATGGAATCTTCGATGAAATTCGGAGACAATTCGTAGAGCAATCTAAGAAAAAATCTGATGGAACCCCGAAGAAATCCCGAGTGATTCAGGAGGAAATCCTGGAAAAATATCGGAAGGAACTATGGGAGGAACACGTGAATTTTTTTTTTTTTTTTTTTTTTTTTGAGATTTTACCCTAGAGGGCATTCATCTCAGTTGCTTTATTATCTTCTAAACTATAATTCAAATTTTGTTATAAATTTCAATTTTTCTTACATATTGGAGAACTTTCAATTCGGATTCTCTATTGTTTTTCAAAATATCTTCCAAGCGATCTGACAGATTCACTTCACGTCTTTGTGCAGCATACCGTTGGCAACCGATGAGCAAGTGATGTACTGTAAGTCTCCTGTCACATACGCTGCAAGATTCCGGAGGTTTTTTCTCGAACAGATGCTGTTTCGTTAACCAGGTGTGCCCGAGACGTAGACGTGTCAAGATGATTTGATCTTTCCTGTTGCGCTGATCAGTCCATTTGCTCACTGTAGCTTTAACGATTCTGGTTATTTTTCTCGCCGACGTGTCCCACTCTTTTTGATGGGCTTTCCAAATTTGCTCCTTACTCCACCTTACGATGTCTTCTGCTGGTACGAAGTTCGTTGCTCTTCTACTTCTCCGTCCGTTGTTTGCCGCTTGATCAGCCTTTTCATTTCCCAGAATTTTTGAGTGTCCCGGAATCCAACAGTAGCGAACATCTTTTCCTGCAGCTACTCTCTCCAGTGCAAGGATGAAAGGGTGAGTAGAATTCCCTGCCTCTAGTGCTTGAAGGCAACTTGCGGAATCAGTGAACACAACAGATTTACCCTCCACTAATCTGGTTGCTTGGGCTAAAGCAGCAGCCTCAGCAGAGAAAACCGAGCATTGCTCGGGAAGACTGGCTTCATTAACGACATTTGGTCCGATTACACCAAAGCCAACTAACCCTTCCGCTAAAGACCCATCAGTATACCACAGATTATACCCTTGATAGTGTCGGTAAACGTGCTCTCGAAAAATATTCATCGCTAACTGAGGCATCTGCCCTGCTTTTATCTGTGCTTTTATTGTCCAATCGATTCTTGGGTTCTGTTCGTTCCATGCTCTGCTCCTTGACCTTATCCGCTTACATACCGGTGGTAGTGTTTTTCCTGTTAAAGTCCGAAACAGGTCATTTGCTTTACACCAAAGTGTGTTGGAATACGATGGTGATTGTTCACGAATGGCGCAAGCTTTTTTAACGTATGTTAAGGCGACCTTGTGTTGAAATGGTAGGCAACCAGACTCAACAACAAGAGGCAAAATGGGGCTAGTTTTAAGGGCACCGGAGGCTATCCTTAAAATTTGATTATATGATGGTGCCAATGTCTTTATGTTTTCTACCCGAAGAATTTCAATACCGTATAGAAGTTTCGATGTTACAATGGCATTCCCTATGTTCAACAGAGTTTTACGGTCCGCTTTCCTAGAGATGGCCCTCAGCAGGTTCAGACGACTCCTGCAGTCTTCTTTCAACTGCTTCGTTGATAGATTGAATTTGCATTTTTTGTCAAAAAGAACACCCAATACTCTTACAGATTTTGGCCTCGGTATTTCGGTATCATCCAACATAATTTTGGCTCCCTCCAAGTGCCAATTTTTATGGCGTTGCATTTTGCAACAATGGATGGTCCCAGATTTTGAAGGAGACATTGCAAATCCGATGTTATGTGCCCATTTTTCCACAATTGCTACTGCTTTCTGAAGCCGTTTCCGCAGAAATCCGACACGTTTACCAGTTGCAACGATTAAAATATCGTCGGCATATAGAAATATCTGGACGTTTTTTGGAGCGACAGAGAAAATGGAGTTCATCACCAAGAGGAAAAGGGTTACAGATAGCACTGACCCTTGCGGCACACCGTTCTCTTGTTCCGTTTGCTTGGATAAATATCCTGCGAAGCTAACTTTTGAAGATCGTTTCTCGAGGAAGCTAGAAATGAATCTATTCATCCGTGTACCGAGTTTATTTTTCAGTACGGTTTCCATAATGTTCCGATGCCAGACCCTATCGTAGGCTTTGGTGATGTCGAGGGTTACGATTTCACAGTGTTCCCCCTTGCTTGCCGCAGTTGATATTATTTCGTCCAACTCGGCAAAATAGTGTGCTGTCCCTTTTCCTTTCCTGAAAGCGAATTGTCGGTTGTGAAGGCATCCATGATCTTCCAGGTGCGTAACTAGTCGGTGGTTCACCATACGTTCGAAGGTTTTTGATACGCAACTTGTGAGGGATATTGGTCTGAAACAGTGAGCATCATTTGTTCTTTTGCCATTTTTTGGAATTGGTATGATGATGCTCTCCTTCCATGAGTCTGGGATTTCTCCACTGTCCCAGATGTGGTTGAAAGCCTTTAGAAGACTCATTTTGCAGTGAAAGGGTAGATGTTTGAGCATGGGATATCCTATTTCATCGGGTCCGACTGACGATCCTTTGGTGCTCTCCAATGCACGGAACAGTTCATGGATTGAAAATTCTTCATCCAGAATAGTGGTACCGCCAGACTCCAAGTCAAGAGGAGTTTCTTCGCTTTTCCGTTTTTTCCGTAAAAATTCTTCCGAGTATTGAGATGTAGCGGAGGTAGATGCAAAGAAGTCTGCAAAATGGTCTGCTATTGCAGCAGGATCGTTGCAGTGCGTTCCGTCAATAATTAGACCGGGCCCAGAAGTACGTTTTTTCCCACTCAGCTTGTTAAAGCTCTGCCAAAGCTCGGAAGTTGACGAGTCGCTCGTGAAAATTTCCTGGAATTCAGCCCAGGACTTGGCTTTGGCGTCTTCCACTTTTTTCCTAGCTTCATGTTTCGCTGCGTTGAATCGCTGCTTCGCTTCAGCTTTGGCTGGATCATCATCTTTCATTTTTCGTAACCTTCTCAGGGCTTTTCTCCGCTTCCTAATTACTTCTTTGACTTCTTGGTTCCACCATATTTGATTTCTCTTCCCATGGATCCCTTTGGTTCTCGGAATCGTTTCAAGCGCTGCCTCGTTGATTGCTTCAGTGATGTCAAGAATGTTGGCTTTACAATTAGGGGGAAGCTTCTGAGAAACAATTTCCTCAAACCTGGCCCAATCGGCATCTTTGTATATCCACCTCTGCTTTGACCGTGATACAGCGGAAAGGTTGTTAGTCCTGATGTAGATTGGGAAATGGTCGCTACCATGCAGATCCTCTTCACAATACCAATTGAATTGAGTTGCTATGGAGTTTGATGCAAAAGAGACATCTATAGCACTGAAAGAGCCTGAGGTACAGTGATAGTGGGTTGGAGATCCGTTGTTCAGTACGAGAAGATTATTTTCAACAGCCCATTCCAACAATTTTCGCCCTCGTTGATTGGATTGGCAGCTTCCCCAGACTTCATGTGATGCATTGAAGTCTCCGCACAGTAGGTATGGTGGTTCGAGTGTGTCTAAGAGATCTTTCAACTTACCAATTAGCTCCTGGTTGTTCAGGTTATGAGGCACGTAGATTGAGACAACCGTGATATTCCACGGCTTCCCGATACGCACAAGCATGTAGATCAGAGTTATGTTGAATAGCATGGAACGGAATGTCCTTGCGAATGCCGAGGCCGGCGATGCCGTTTCCTAAACTTTCGGGGCGGCTGCAGGTGATCCATTCGTAGTTGTTTTTAAGTAGGTGGTCGGTTCTGTTTGTCATCATTTCCTGAAGACAAATGGTGATCGGAAGTGCTTCCTCCACCATTTTTCGGAGCTCGCTGTAGTTTTTCCATACACTACGCACGTTCCATTGGATGGAGAATGACTCATGGATTGGCGTGTTACACGAAGAACTTGCATCTGAAGTATCCCGGGGAGATGTTATCTGGTTTTCTGTAAATGGATGCGGCAGTACGGGAGGAGTATGTTCTTCTGATGGATTGGATGTTGTACTTGCCTGAGAAAAGGACAAGTTCTCCGCACCAGCTGCCGCCATAGGAATGTGAGCATCTAGGGTCAGGGCTGGTGCGGAGACATGCCCGGGGTTTACGGACCCCACTCCGATGTAGTTTGCAGCTATGTTGTTTTCTACGCGATCTATATGGTTGGTTGATATACCTGAGCAGGTGTTCGCACGTTCTGTTGTTGAGGGTTTTGAAGCGAAAGTAATTTGTTCTCTGAATATATGAGTAATGGTACTTGCCTGAGAAAAGGACAAGTTCTCCGCACCAGCTGCCGCCGTAGGAATGTGAACATCTACACGGAAAAAAATCCATTCCCCTAATCATGAATAAAAAATCATGTTCTTATGATGTCTGCCAACTCATAATATCATAATTAAAATTCATAATATCATGAATGAGTTGGCCAGAAATATGAATAGAAACAAGCATTTTCATAAATTATATTCATGGTCGCTTCCTAGCGTTACATTTATCTGCCATATGCAATTATATAAATCGCGCGGTCGTCCAGCACAGACATGTGAAAAAAGTTGAACCTGCTATTTTTGCAAAGTTTTTATTTGGTTAGAGTAATAAATGTGCATATATGAGGAAATGGAACATCGAAACAGTGTGCCCGTAAGATTCTGCAGGTTGTTGGGAGTTGATTGACTAAAAAGTAAACGCGCAAAAAGTAAACAGTGCCTAGTTCGCGTTTTCGTTGTGCCATCCGTCGTAGCTCCGAGTTTATGTACGGAGGGTGAAGCAAAGTGAGAATCGCGCGTTAATTTTCGGAAATTATCTCTATTTTTTCGGTTTATCCATCGTTTGACGAGTTCGGAGACTCAGCAAGTGATGTGAACTAGTGAACAATTGATGTGGTTTGGAGGGCATCCTTAGCCTGTTGGATGTAGGTGCCAAAGACAAAAATAATAAACCAGCTAAATATGATTATCCGGTGAGTTCGATCATTGTTGTTTTCTTTTATATTTGAAGATACATATGTAGATATGAAGATATGTAATCTTCACTAACAAGAGGCCAACTAAAAAGTGCTGCTTGCTCATAGAAAAAAGGATGATGGATAGGTCCCAAAATCATAGAAATGGGCTCTGATATCACGTATTTTATTTTCTTATGATTTTAGCTTGCATCGTTTTATTAATCTAATTAAAAGCATTTGGGACCGATGACGACGGAATCATAAAAGTAATTTTTAATTCCATGAATTCTACGCATGGTTCCATTTTCCTCAACCATGATTTTATGAATTTGACTGAGAAACATTGAGGTCCGACGACGACGGAATCATAAAAGTAATTCTTAATTCCATGAATTTTATGCATGGTTCCATTTCCCTCAACCATGATTTTATGAATTTGACTGAGAAACATTGAGGTCCGACGACGACGGAATCATAAAAGTAATTCTTAATTCCATGAATTCCATGCATGGTTCCATCTCCCTTAACCATGATTTTATGAATTTGACTGAGAAACATTGAGGTCCGACGACGACGGAATCATAAAAGTAATTCTTAATTCCATGAATTCTATGCATGGTTCCATTTCCCTCAACCAAGATTTTATGAATTTGACTGAGAAGCATATAGGTCCGACGACGACGGAATCATAAAAGTATTTTTTGATTCCATGAATTCTATGCATGGTTCTACCTCACCAAACCATAATTTTATGAATCTGGTGGTAAAGCATCAGGATCTGCATCCAGGTTTATGAAAATTATTCTTGGCTTCATGAATGCTACTCATGATCCCAGCTTATTTAATCATAGCTTCATGATTATATTTTCCATTTTTGGTCGTCGAAAGCCAAAACAATAACGGGTGCATAGCGTTATGGTGAAATCAATCATAAGATCATAAAATTTAATCATGGTGTATATTTATAACATAAAATCATAAAAATATCGGGAAACTATGAGTCATATTCATGGTCTTGGGAATGGATTTTTTTCCGTGTAGGGTCAGGGCTGGTGCGGAGATATGCCCGGGGTTTTCGGACCCCAAACCGGTATCTGGGATGGCAGCAACTTCTAAACGACCAGGGTGGAAAGACGCAGCTTCCGGATTAAGGTTTGTACATTTTGACGACATTCGGCAGTGATTTGAAGATAGTAGTGCAGAGTATTCCACTATTGCGGGAGCTTCTTTGCTGGAGACAGCCGCTTGTGTCTGCTTGACAGACGGAAGCGTGTTGGTAGCAGAAGAAATTGGTTCAACGGCTGGCGATAAGCATATACTAGTGTTAGGATTTGAGCTGGCTGGGGATTTGTTTGAATTGATTGATAGGAATAAATTTGGGAGAGGAGAGCGATTTTCAGTACATATTGTTTCAAGATTTCGTCGTATGGGCTGCTCACCGGCCGCAGAGGAGGGTACGCCATCAACGGGTTGGGGTAGGACGTCCCGGATAGTTTTCCCAACCTGCTGCGCTTCTCTTGGAAGTGAGGGTGGTACTACACTTTCCCACTCCTCAAACCGGGCGTTGATGTTGTTGTAATGGGGTGTGGTGTTGGTGAAGGTATTAGGCGAAGATAATGACGTGGATTTAGATTTAGTGTTTGGATCCATCTGGGGGTGGATTGCAAAATCGAATAGCATGCTCCTTCTCTGGTTCTGATGTACCAAATGCTTCCTGGGAGGATTGGCTTGTCGTTCGTCTGGTCATGTACGGGCTTCTCGAGTTACTTGAGGATTTTTTGGAGGGAGGTGACATTCCTGTATGTTGTTGTTGTGGATGAGTTGTCCTTTTCGATTTCTTCTTAGTTGTTCCTTCAACTTCTGATTCGCTATTTGCCGACTCGTTTTGTTTGTTGTTTGAATTATCGAAAAACTTCTTCATGTTTTCTACCTGTGCTTCTAACTTTGCGATCTTCGTATCTTTTTCTCGGATGGTTTCCAGAAGTTTATCGATTTTTTCGTCCTTCTTTCTGCTTTCTTCCATGAATCGGTCCAGTTTGTCCTCTATGGCTTCTTTTCGTTTCAATTCCTGTTGAAGTTGCTCAATTTGGGTTCGCTGTTCTTGCACTTGGGCGGAAAGGGAATCAAACCTAATTTGATCAAGTCTGGGTTGGGCTGCGGCTCGTGCGTAGCTCCCGTTTCCAGACTCGACTCTGTTACGGGCCTCGGCGTAAGAAAGATTGTAGTCAATTTTTGTACGGATCACTTTTGATTCTGTTTGGTAGAATTCACACTGTCGACTACTGGGACGATGCTTGCCTTCGCAGTTTCGGCAGAAAGGTTCTTCTTCGCACACTTCTCTTTCTTCGTGGTCTTTCGAACAGTTGTAGCATAGCTGGGGATTGCTGCATCGTTGTCGTGGGTGGCCATATTCAAAGCATTTAAAGCACAACATTGGATTTGGGTAGTAAGGCCGCGTCTCAACGTTGAGTAATCCGACCTTTACTGATTCTGGGTACACGGGTCTGTTGAAGGTCAAAATGATTGCTGGGGTGTTTTCCTTGTTGCTTTTCTTGATTCTCCTCGCTGCGATCACTCCTTGATGTTCAAGTTCTGCTACGATGTATTCTTCACTCTTCGTAATCAGATCGAAAGTTGATAACACACAACGGCTGGAATTCAGTTTTGGGTGCAATTTTATCTCTATTTCGGTACCATCAAACAATGTCGTCATTTTTAGCAGTTTTTCCACTTGGGCGGCCTTTCTTGTTTGCAGAACGTAACGACTTCCCTTCATTTCACTTTTTGCATGTTCGATTGGTCCGACGGCGTCCTCGATACTCTTCCCGATAATGAAGGGTTCGATCGGCAGGTTACGTCCTTCTTTGCCTGTAAGCAGCAGCGTGGTTAGAGCTCCAAATTCATTCCTTGGGTCCATGTAGCTGGGAAAACGTCTTCCATATGACCCACCGGGGTCGCCTCCGCTAAAAGAGGCCATGGGAAGTTGAAATCAGGCTTGGTGGCCCATACGTATGAAACTTATGTTATCGCCTATTTAACCGCAGAAGTTGATAGCAGTCACCTGCTATCTACCCCAGTTGCGGTGGAGGGGAAGAAGGGGAGGGGATCACTAGTTAAACTATGCGTAACTACGTTGCACTTTGTTTCTCTTTTTATCACTATCACAGATTCGTCACAGGGTTCGTCGTCTAATGCGTTGCAGGTCTCTATGACTCTGCGCACTAGTAACCGGGGTAATGGAGGCGCACGGTTCTGGATATGACTAGAACGGCACCTTTCTATTCCTGATACCCTGGTATCAGCTGAGCACTGCTGCGTAACCAAACTACGCTGTAACACGTGATGTCACCGGTGACGTTACACTACTCGCGGAACTTGGTTTGCCCGATGGCGTAGCACTAGGTCCGGGTGGCGTAGCACCGCTGCGGATTGAACAAAACGAAATGACTTTGGCACTGGGAGAAGCTGATTGAATAACCGATTGCTTCGGATACTCGACTCGAACTGAACACGTGAATTCTAGGAGGATATCCTGCAGAAATCCTGGAAGGAGTTGATGAAGAAATCTCGGAGGTAGTTAAAGGGGGAATCCCGGAAAGATTTTCTTGAGAAATGCAAAGGGAATCCAGAAGAAAATGCTTCAGAAATCCTAGAAGGAACGCCTGGATGAATCCAGGAAGGAATTCCTAAAAAAGAAACCCAAGAAAGAGCTCCAGGATGTGGAGCGGACCTGGTGTGATGGTTAGAACACTTGACTATCACGCCGCGGACCTGGAATCGAATCACACTCCCGACAAACTCAGAAAATGTGAGTTCTTCCTTTGGAAGGGAAGTAAAGCGTGGGTCCCGAGATGAACTAGCCTAGGACTAAAAATCTCGTTACTAAAGATAAAAAATAAAACTAGATTTTTTGTTACTTTCAATCAAAATTGTAAAATATCAAGTCAAGTGCCAGCAAATTTTATGGACCAGTAACAGGTTCAGAAAAAGCTTTTGATAGACATTTCTACAACAATCAATTTAAATGAAACTGTTAAAAAAATTATAATTCGGAAAAGTCTCTTAACCTTCCAGGACGCCCGCCATCAAGCAACCGAAACTGCACCGCGCTCGCGCTGTATACGAAAAGCGAGGTTTTTTGGTAGTGTTGTGCTTTTTACAACAGCGCGCGCGCTGAACGGATAAAAAAACATGTTTTTTGCTTGGGTTTGACCTTCGTCCAGGAAAATTATTTGTTAATTTCTCCAGGAATTTTTTGGTATTTCTTAAAAAAATCTTCTAGGAATCCCCAGTAGTATCTCCAGGAAAACTTGAAAAGATGCAACTTCACCACATTTTTTTCACAGTGATTTGAAGATTTATTTTATTTGGGAATATTTCTGTTTTTTGACATTCAGCTCCATATGGACGACACTCGAAAATGCATATTTATGGGAGATCCCTTTCCAGAGATGGTAGGGGCAGCGATGCCAGATGATCTTCTGTATCACTCTTTCAAAAATCTGTATCCCATACAAAATTTAGGTGAAAAATCTGTATCCTATACAAATTGAAAATCTGTATTCCATATAAACACAATCTGTACAGATGCTCAAAAATCTGTATAATACAGATAAATCTGTATATATGGCATCCCTGGGTAGGGGTCTCACACCAAGTTGAGAATCTTCCTTGGCCCCAAACGCATCCATATAAGGTAAACCTCGATTTAGTAGACATTTTTATTTCTTAAAAAAATCTTCTAGGAATCCCCAGTAGTATCTCCAGGAAAACTTGAAAAGATGCAACTTCACCACATTTTTTTCACAGTGATTTGAAGATTCCTGCACAGATTTTTGCTGAAGTTTTTCCAAGAATTCCATTTAAAAAATCATATATTTCCCAATAACTCTTTGATAAATTATTGCTGAAATTTCTTCAGAAATTCTATAAGTTCCATATAGGGGAACTTACGTATTTTCGGCCATTTTGCTCTCTTCGTCATGGGGGATTTTTGGAAACTCAAAATTGGCCTCAAATCTTTCCTAATCAAGCTGAATAATACGATCAAGTTCACGCAATTTGGCCGACAAAACCCCCTTATGACGAAGAGAACAACCCTTGGTCAGCCTATTTAAAAATTCGTCTAGTAAGTTAAGCAAGAGATTCTTCTCAGAATTCCTTTAAAAATTACTTAGGGTTTATTCAGATTTTTTTCCGGTGATGCTTCAAGAAATTCTCAATGATTCTCAGGATTTTTTGCAGATATAACTCCAAGTTTTTTCCAAGAGTTTTTCTATAAGTTCTTCATGGACTACCTAGGAAGAGCAAGGAGTACTCAGGTTCTTCAAGATTCTTCGGAGATTCCATTAAAATATTTAAATTCTTTAAAAGTATTTCATTTATTACATAAATAGTTCTTAAAAAAATTTTATTTGGTAATGCTGGATATTATTCAGAAATTCTTTTAGGTATTACTTCAGAAGTTTATGCAGATAGTTTTATGTACTAATTCCTTTGGAATATCTTCCTGGGAAAGTTCCTTAGGGATTCTTTCAAGAAATTTCAAATGAAATCCGAGCAGGAATTTCTTAAAGAATATGTGATGCAATTTTTGAAGAAATCTCCAGTAGAAATACTGGAGGGATTCTTGGACGCATCCGTAGAGGAATGTTTAAAAAAAAATCTAGGGATTTTTGCTTTAAAATTTAAAAGAATAACAAGAAACTGGATTTTTGATTTAAGACGCAAAGATCTCTTGTTGTGTTGTTTTTTTAAATAATTTCCTCCCAGCTTTGACATACATGTGCACAACAATGTGTCTAACATTTTGTCCAATCCCATCCGAGGGAGATTTGGATTGTGAGAAAAAGCAAAACTATGTGCGACTGTGGAATCGAGTTCAGTTCTACGCCTACTGGCGACGGAGATAGTCGAGTGACTCCGTAGCTTGAAGGAATAGAAGAAAATAAGCGATAAGCGAATTGGGAGTCGTGAGCTCGAGTCTCACCGGAGTATGTGGATTTCTTTTCATAATTCAAATTCAAATTTGTTCATCGAGCTCTTGTTTATTTTGTGTACATGGATGTCAACAATAATATTTCAGAAATGCTTTTGCTCTATTTTTTTGAAAATAAGTGATGAACAAGGTACTTTAATTTTTATTTTTTCACGTTTTCTCCAGATTTTTGTTTAGCGATATTTCGAAAAAGTTTCTATGAAAACTAAATTCCTGACAGTCTGTGGTCTTAAACACTAACAGTAATTATCCCCAATTAACGAATAAAATAGCTATGGATTAATTTCTGTCCACTAGTCCTAAAAATTTCCGGTTGAGTAGTGTAAGCCACTTCCGAATGAATTTTTAAAGCAGTTGTCGTATTTCACCGATGGAAAAAAAGTATAATTTTTCAAAGAACAGTTGGAGCAGCTCCTAAAAACTATTTAACGGAATCAAATTAATATGACATATACAATTCCTAAAAGTATTTTCGCGATCTTTGTTTAAAAACAATCAGTGAAGAAAATTCCGAAAGTAATCCATCCAACAGTTGCTGGCCTTCTTCACGAAAGGAACTTCAGGAAAACTTCTTGCACGGATCTTCGAAAGAACTCTTCAGTGATCAAAATTTTCAATTCAAATAGTAAAGTACTGGTTTTGCAAAATGAAAATTTCACCACGCATGACTGAAACTCTGCCCAAGATTTGCAATATTCCAGATACATAATGGGAATGTAAAGGTCCCCGTAGTCGCAGTTTTAGGAGGCTGTACTGCATTATTAGAATATAGAATAAAAGTACAGAAATAAGATGATACATGCTCAATGTTTTCCAGCGGTGATACATTATAAAATTATTTAAATGATAAAAGGTGCCAAAAATTAAAGTACATAAAATCGAAGGTACACATGATCGAGGATCAACTAAATCGAGGTAAAGCTGTACAAATGTTCACGCCGATTGTGTCTGTAATTTCCGAGCCTATAAGGGTCAGACATACAGATAGAAAGAAATTCATTTTAATAAATATTTATACAGAGATAGATGTTCAGGAGGCATGCTTCTTACTACTTGAATTTGGAAAGATAATGCAGATGAATTAGAAAGGCAAACGCGAATATCTAAATACATTTTTTTAATTACCAGAATAATATTTGAATGGGTTCTTTGAAAAATCCTGGAAATCATAATGTGGAGTTTTTAGAATACAATCAAACACTTTCACAGATATATTCAAATACTCAAATATTGCAAGCTTGCGAGCGTTGGCACTGTACAGTAATCAGCCATTCCATAGAAAAACGATATAGTGCAACTCCGATTATCGTGAAACTTGGTGGGTTTGTAGTTGTTCAATAATAATTGAACCCGTATTTTATTATTTCGTCATTAGGGTGATCAATTTTCAGATAGGGTGGTCCTAAAAATGAAAGTTTTTAAAAACTAGACATATTCAAAAAATCATAACTTTTGAAACAGTTGACCGATTTTAAAATCTTGTTTTGTTTGAAAGTTATAGAATTGTAGTTTTAAGGAAAAATACATTGCAGGGGGCAAATTGTGTTTTGGGTTAAAAAAATGTACATTTATGTTTTAGGTTTTTTTTTAGTTTTTATGGTCTTGGGACTAAAAGGGTGCCCTGGTTTTATATTTTTATCAGAATATTCTGAAAATTAGGTGTAACATATCAAAAAATCAGAGTTGTGCCATTTTTAGTATTGAGATATACAGAAAGTCATATATCTTAATTCTAGCTGCTCTAAAATTGCCTGATATTGTTTATTCTCATAAAACTAGGCCTTGTGTTGCTTTTTTGAGTGTGTCCTGGTGTTTTTGATATCCCGAGTTTTTTAGGATTCAAAATATAATCAAATTAAAAAAAATGTTTTGTATGGGAAAATTTGACCTTTTATTTTCAAAAAATCATATCTCAAAAACAAAAAACCAAACATCTTTGATTTTCTGATATGTTACGCCAAATTTTCTGAACATTCTGATACAAAATATAAAACCAGGGAGCCCCTTTGGTCCCGAAACCATGACAATGTTAAAAAAAAAATTAAAAATGCATATTTTCAAACCCAAAACACAATTGGCGTCTTTAGCGGTGTTGAGATAATTCCATATTCAGAATCTGCATGAAAAACTGAGCCGAAATCCAAATTTTCATGAATTTTGGTGCCCGGGAACCTATTTAAAAATCAGTTTGAAGTTTGTATGGTAGCGATTAGTCGATTCACCCCTCGTCGCATTTTGTACTGGGCGGAGCTGTCAAGCAGTTGGCCAGCTGTCTAAAGGTGATTTCGAAAAATCTATTCGAATTCTATTTTAGGTACCAAAATAAAGTTCTAAAAATCTGAAAAAAAATATGGTGGTTCAGAAAAAGGTGCTCTTTCGTATAAATTCAAAAAAAAAACAATACATTTTTCTTAATTTAAAAACCCAATTTGACCCCTTCAACGTAACTACAATTTAATAGCTTTCAAACAAAAATAGAAGTTTAAAATCGGTCAACTGTTTCAAAAGTTATGATTTTTTGAAAATTTTTAGTTTTTAAAAACCTTGATATAAGGACCACCCTATCTGAAAATTTGTCACCCTAATGACGAAATAAAAAAAAAATACGGGTCTAATTAATTTCAAACCATTACGAATCCACCAGGTTTCACGACAATCGGAGTTGCTCTATATTGTATTTCTATGGAAAGGCTGAATAATGAATAATGTGTCGTTACTGTCTTTTTATGTCATTGCACTCGGGAGCCCGCTAACTCCTTCAAGGTATCCTTCTTCGCCTTTGCCACCGCTCTTATAGTGCCGCAATTCCTCGGGTATAAACAGCAAATTGCACTGCCACTGCCCCATCGCTGCCATGACCCGTACCACCAAGATTTCCGCGGCGCCTTTGCAAAAAAAAAAAAAAAGAAAAACTACACACTAATTGCATCTCCATTTCCATTCCGAACTGAGATGTTGAATTCTCGCGCTGGGCGCTCGCTTCCATCCAACTGCTAGCTGCAAACTTATCCAATTGATTTTGTTTCGCTTTCCAATAGTATTTTTACAGCACGCGGAAGGTTCTTCCGTTCGCGAAGCGTATTCTTGGTAAATGCAGAAAAGTCTGGAAAGCTTTTTTTTCTGCGATGGGAATCCGTCTTATACTTTGGTGTGCTTTTTCTTCCGATGTCGATTCGATGGAAACCCCTTTATCTTTATTTGCATCTTTGGAGCTCTTCTACGGTTGCTGTTGCTGTTAAAGTGAGTTGATGGTGCAATTTAAGGTGATTACGGTTACTTACTGGTTTGCTAAGCTGCAGATTTTCAAAGCAATTGATTCTAAATTGTTGTCATATATTAGCATAACTGATATGTTACTACCGAAACTAACTTGTTTTCTTGGAAGTGTTTAACCCTTTGGGGACGGATGGGTCATATGTGCCCAGTCGAGAAAATCGACTATAACAAACGTGCTCTAGACCAGCGAGGTTGCATCCAGATAGGTGAAAATTCCGTCTCCAAAGGGTTAAAGTAGATATTATTTGTGCACTTCAAATTCTGTTGGTTCAGAAGTTTCGAAGCAAATCGATCATTTTTGTGTTCTTATACCTTTGTGCAGAGGGAAGCCAACAAAAGCGCATAACAAAAAATCTTTGACACGCTCTCACCTGCACTTTTACTGCCTGACCTATAGAGGTAATGGAAAATAACTTGACTTTCTTGGGGATAGAGTATCTTCGTGCCTGCCATACGATATACACATGCATTGGCAGAGAAATCTCTGTGGAAGTGCTCATACTTAGAGCACTAAGCTGAGAAGCGGGCTTCATCCCATTTGGCACGTGGTCTTCCTTCTTCGACGAAAATATCAATAACCAATTTGCTATGAAACAGTAAAAAAACGTCCCATATCTTCATCCTTCCCAATTGAACTATTACACCAAGCGTAAACATTTGCACGTATCACATTATGCACACCTACGCTTCGGTTAGCTAATTGCCCGGTCCAATCGGGCGTATCATTGGCGTTGCATCATACACCTCTATCCATCTGACTGGATTGAATGGCTGTCCCATTTTTCCACATTCGGTCCGGAACAGAAGACCCATCAAATCATTTCATACACACACAGGTATTATGGTGCTTTATGGGTACAATTGGAATCCACCGACCATTCCGAACTATCGCGAACGGACGGCGACGGTTGATCCACGGTCCATCCCCTCACCCTCCAAGCTCTTGTATGGATAATCGCCACAACGCGCAATCACGCCTTCGTACACATTTCACGCCTTATCGCCCAAACAAAATGACGCGTGTTCATAGATTATCCACTAGCAGTATCGCCACCACCACCGCCATCGGATCGGGTGATGTGTGTGATTTTGATGTTCTCTTTCCCTTTCTGGTTCGATCGGTGGAATGGACGCACTGTGGGAGATTTAGCCTTTAGCCTTTTTTTAGCCTTATAAAGTGAGCAAAATATATTTTTGAAACTTTATCTTTAACAGCTTTGTCCCAATTCACTAAAAGTGGAAACAATGAGGTGTGTGTTGATCTGCGGTTCACAGGAGTTTCCTCTATCAGGCTAAGTATCCATAGGCAGAAAGTGCAAGAAAGTGCTTTTTTGTAATTGCGTTGCGTTTTCCCCTACTTTTCACTCGCGGGTACAATGATAAAACGGCCTACTTTTCTTCACTAAAACAAAAGTGCCGAAAAGTACTACTTTTCGGCACTCTTAAGAGTGCTGAAAAGTAGCACTTTTCGGCACCTTTGCCAGAACCCACTTTTCGGTAACTTTCGGGGCTACTGTAGACACAGCTGCTGCTTCTACGTTCTCTGAGCAGCTCCAATTCAAATTAGGACCTTTCAGGATCTGATTAGGACTGTAGCAGATCAGGCGTAGAAACAGCAGCTGAAACTACTTTTCCTCTTATCCAAGCTGCGGTACGACGACGACGGGAGCTTGCAAATTTCTGACACCTGCTCTATCATAGCCTACCTGATCGAACAAAAGCAGCACGCTGACGCGCATGAATGTTGGCACGTGGTTGCTCTTGGTAGATGTAGCAAGAAAAGATTATACTGATGGGTATTTTTTGCAATTACAAAAAACTTTGTATGCAACTCGTTGCAAAACTCGATTTTTTCAGCACTCGTCGTATTTATCCAACTCGGCAAGCCTCGTTGGATAAACGTACGACTCGTGCTGAAAAAATCATCATTTTGCAACGTGTTGCATAAATAACTATTTTCGTTAAGATAAATATGTAGTGGGGAAATCAGAGCGTTCATGATTAACAAAATTTTTAATCATGATTAATCACTGATGATTAAAATTCCAATTTTGGTGATTATTGATTATGATTAATGATTAAAAATGGCTCATTGATTGAAAATCATGATTAATCATGATTAATCAATCACAAAAAAACTGGAAATGGTTAAAATATACTTATTGTTTAACATGTTTCTGAAGTTTCAAAAGTAAAAGGTAATTCTGTCCGGGAGATTTTTGAAAAATGAATCATAAAATATATTATTTAGAACAGCATTTGAACCAATTTAAATTGGATCATAAATTTTATATGATGAATCATTTTTGGTGATGAATGATTAATGATTGATTAATATTTTTTCTTATGATTATGATTACTGATTAATGATTAGATTGCAAAAATAGTGTGATTAAGATTAATGATTAATGATTAAATGAGATTTTTTTTTTGTGATTATGATTAATGATTTTGATTAATCTTAATCATTAATCATTAATCATGATTAAATTTATGATTAATCATTAACGCTCTGGGGGAAATATCAAGGAGAACTTTAAGCGCTGCCGTGGGAGTTGGAAATAACGCTCCAGACATCCTTTGGAGATAGCCTAACTGTGATTGGATCGTTCACACTTCGCCCTTTTGCCACTACACAAGACATCCATTTGATGTACTTGGGTTTTATACCCCAAGTTTTACCAATGGTTCGCCGGCATTTCCCGATGGTCATATAAGCTTTCTCGATTCTGGATTCAATATGGGGTGTCCAAGAGAGCTTGGCATCAAGAATTCCAGAATCAAAGAGACACAAAGGACTAATTCCATTACAGTTTCTCCTTTCCGTGAAGAGAACAATAGATGTTTTACTCGGATTTATTGAAAGGTCATATTTTTTCTGGATATCCTAGGTCATCCAAACTATTCTTGAGTTTAGATCCTTGAGTCAATGGGTGTAACAGAAGCTTCTTTCAGTTACGATTAGTAATCTATCATGTCCAGTAAGCCGTCTGAAAGTTCAATAGACAATATCAGATCAGTCGGGATACCCCAGGTCATCCAAACTGTTCTAGAGTTTAGATCCTTAAGTTTATGAGTGTAATGGTAACTTTAATCTATCATGTCCAGAAAGTCTTCTGAAAGGTCAAAAGACAGTACCAGAACAGTCGGGGTATCCTAGGTCACCCAAACTGTTCTTGAGTTTTGACCCTAAAGTCTACGGGTGTAACGGTAACTTCTTTCATTATTCAAAGCTAGGATTTGTAATCTATCATGTCCAGTAAGTCTTCTGAAAGGTTAATAGACAGTATCAGATCAGTCGGGACATCCTAGGTCATCCAAACTGTTCTTGAGTTTAGATCCCAAAGTCTACGGGTGTAACGGTAACTTATTTCATTAAAAGCTACGATTTGTAATCTATCATGTCCAGCAAGTCTTTTGAAAGGTTAATAGAGAGTATCAGATCAATTAGAATATCCTAGGTCATCCAAACTGTTCTAGAGTTTTGATCCTAAAGTCTACGGGTGTAACGTTAATTTCTTTCATTATACAAAGCTACGATTTGTAATCTATCATGTCCAGTAAGCCTTCTGCAAATTCAATAGATAGTACCAGATCTGTTCGGATATCCTAGGTCATCTAAACCGTTCTTGAGATTAAACTCTAATGTCTACGGGTGTAACGATAGCTTCCTTCATTGTACAAAGCTACGATTTGTAATCTATAATGTCCAATAAATCTATATAGAGTTATGTTGCATAATCTGTTATACTTACTGGGGCTCACAGAATACAACCAGAGATTTTGACAAGCTAATTTATCAAATAAAAAATAATGTAACATTACTATCTGAAACGAAATCGCCTCATGTCACAGTGGTTGTTTTTATCAACTAAGCTTCGCAACAATAAGGAAGCTCACATTATCCCAAAATTATATAACAACGCTTATTGTTCCTCCAACTACTTTGGTAAGTACAGTGAATTATGTAATACTTCTTAACGTAGTGGCAAAAGCTGTTATCACAAGTGTTGACCTGAAGGTATAATCTCCGGAGTAGTGTCGTTGATCTGGAATATCTCAAAACTATCTCACAAGAGGTTTGTGGGCCGTTTAAGGTATTTCAGAGTTTGCTCTGAAACTTCCTGAAATGCCTCCAAAATCCCCCTTAAGCCCCCTCGGACCCCATGTAACGCACCTGAGAAGCTCCAAACCCCCCGAAAACTCTTCCGTAACGCCTCTGAATCCCACCGAAGAGGCTCTGAAACGTCCTGAAATGCCTCCAGAATTCCCCTAAGCCTCCCTCGGACCCCATGTAACGTACCTGAGGGGCTCCGAACCCCCCGAAAACTCCTTTGTAACGCTTTCGTAACGCCTCTTAATCCAGCAGAAAATGCTCTGAAACGTCCTGAAATGTCTTCAAAATCCCCCTTAAACCCCCTTGGACCCCATGTAACGCACCTGAGAGGCCCCAAACCCCCCAAAAACTTCCCCGTAACGCTCTAAAACGTCCTGAAATGCCTTCAAAATCCCCCTTAAAACCCCTCGGACAGTCGGACCTTATGTAACACACTTGAGAGGCCCCAAACACTCCCAGAATCCCAAAATTTTAGAAACAGAAATTCATTTATTTATATTTTTCATTTCTTATATTTGTGATCTGGGCTCTACCGTATTTGGAATAACGCCATTTGGCATAATGCCTTGCCTTGGCATAATGCCATTCGGCATAAATCCATTCGACATAACGGCCATCTGGCATAACAAGGATTATGCACATGTAACGCACCTGAGAGGCTCCAAACCCCCCGTAAACTCCTCCGTAACGCTTTCGTAACGCCTCACAATCCTGCAGAAAATGCTCTGAAACGTCCTGAAATTCCTTAAAAATCCCCCTTAAACCCCCTCGGACCCCATGTAACGCGCCTGAGAGGTCCGAACCCCACGAAAATTCCTCGTAACGATTAAGTAACGCCTCTGCAACCCGGCTCTGAAACGTCTTAAAATGCCTCCACAATCCCTATTGAATCCCCTCGGACCCCATGTAACGCACCTGAAAAGTTCCGAACACCCCGAAAACTCCTCCATAACGCTACGTAACGCCTCTGAATCACGCCGAAAATGGTCTGAAACACCCAGAAAAGCCTCAAAAAATCCTCTTAACACAAAACCCTTAAAAACGCTTCCGTAACGCCTATGAAACCAGCCTAAAATACTCTGAGATTTCCTGAAATGACTCCGAAACCCCCTTAAGACCCTCTCGTACCCCATGTATCGCACATGAGACCTTCGGAAACACCCAAAAACGAACCTGTAACCTTCCTTTGCTCTCCTCTGTAAACACCCTTTAACCGCCCTTGCAATAGCTCCCGTTATTATTAAATATTCTTATGCACAATATTGGTTCGGAGTAGCTTTTCCTCTTTTTATGCAGGGCATAAAAAAGGTGCATAAATTAAAAGTGCATAAAAATAGCATGCATAAAAAGAGGTTTTAGTGTAGTAGACTTCAGGTTGGCCCAGACACCGCGATTGATTATGAAATGTTACTCAGTATGTCAGATGTAGCTGATATTACGAGTGTAGACCTGAAGTTCTGAACTCCAAGATAGTTTGGCTGACTTGGAACATTTCCATAGAGTCTCTGAATGACATTTGAGATTTCAAGAGCTTCGCGGATCTCAGCAGATTATACTAAGCAATTATTAATGGTGAAAGGACTCCATTATAGAATAGTTTGAACGAACCTGAATGTCCCAATGGTTTATAATAAACAAGTAGACTTCAGATTGCTCCAGTAACTGTGGTTGATTATGCAACGTTACTCAGTATAACAGGTATGGCTCTTTTTACGAGTGTAGACCTGAAGTCCTAAACTCCAAGGCAGTTTGGCTGACCTGGGATATCCCTGTCGTGTCTCTAAATGACATATGAGATTTCAAGAGCTTCGCGGATCCCAGCAGGTTATGCAATACTATTTTTTATGACGAAAACACATAAAGTTGTTCTTGTAGATTTGAATGACTTCTTTATCGAACAGTTTGGACGATACTGAATGTCCTAAAAGTGTGTAATAAGCTGGTAGACTTCAGATTACTCCAGTAACTGCGGTTGATTATGCAACGTTACTCTGGATAACAGCTATGGCTCTTGTTACGAGTATAGATCTGAAGCTCTGAACTCCAAGGTAGTTTGGGTGACCTGGAATATCTCCATAGTGCCTATAAATGACATTATAGATGTCAATAACTCAACGTACCCCAGTAGGTTATGCAATGCTATTATTTATGGCGAAAATTCATAAAATTATTCCTGTAGATCTGAAGGAGCACTATAGAGCAGCGTGGAACGCCTAGAACATCCCAGAATATAAAAAAAAACCTTTTGATATTCTTGACAAAGGTTAAATGAATACATACAAACGTAACCTACATCCATGCTCAACTTTGAGATCAAGTGATCAACTGTTCTCTAATGGTTAGCTCAGAGATAAGTGTAGCAACAATTGCGTTGTTGACAAGCACACATGCTCGAGGAATGACACGCGAGTTTGCCAATTCATTTTTACTGAAAGTAGCAAACATCGGGTTCACGAGGATTCCAAGATAGAAATTCCCCTTACGAAAGTAAGGTTCTTGGACTAAGGTCACATGGGTTGTACCATTTTGCATAAGTCTGCAAAAAATGGTAGTTGCTGTTCTTTTATGCTGAAGATTGATCTGAGCTATCGTAACCGTAGCTACTACCCAAACTAGGCAAGATTAAACTCTTCGCAATCACAGCACAACAAAGAACAGCAACAAAAAAACCAGATCGGTATCGTTTGGAAAACGTCAAAGGCGGGAATACACAGAATACACTATGTAAATCGCATAATGCGAAACCATATAGGTGAAAATTTAAACTAATCAACAACATCTTCATAATCCTGCCCTTATTTGGCCTCAAGTTTGAGACTTAAGAAGGGCAGCTGATTGTCTCGGAGAAACACAAGGTCCACCGCGCTATTGCTCCGGTTAGCGCAGTAAGGGCAACATACTGTGGAGGGTGCCCTGGTACCCACCGGCTTCTTAGCGGTTAGGTTTTTATTGGACCCTCCTAGCCATTCATTCCTAGCCACGGTAAGCATACAGTCGCATCACACCATGAATAAGGGGTCACCTGTTTAGTGGACTGTTACCACCAAAACAGGCGGTCCGTTCTTTTTTATTTTTGTTTTTTAGGAAAAAAAATAAGTTGGAAAAATCGTTGTACAGCATCAATCTGAAATCTAGAGTACCACATTATAATTTCAGTCCTCACGATATCCCACAGTGCAGTTGGCGTGTCCATGCAAACAGCCAGACAAACAATCACAAAGAGCGCGATATGATCTGGTTAGATAGCACCTACCACTATGCCGAGTATGCTGAAGACCCACCAAACCAGTGGTTGTGTGGTGTGGCGGCTCGGAGCTGCGGCAGAAAATCAGAAGCCGAACAATGATACATTTGTAAAGCGGAGCACTTAATTATCGTTAATTATCGATATGCCCGAAGAGGAGTGAACTGAACAAATGCTTGTGCTTTTCTCTCGTCGCTGCCGCCGCCGCCGTTGTCGCCGTCCGTCATCATCGTCGAAGATGACGACGACGACGCGTTGTTTAACGTTTGACTGAGAGGTTTCAGCATAAGGTAGCAGCCGCAGTCAGTCAGTGGATGATAATTTCCTAGAGACGCCCAAGTCGGCGATGACGGCGGCGGTAGGTGAAAAGTTAAGTAGCAATGACGGTGTGGTTGCGACGACGTCGAAATTCCCACGACTGTAAAATGCAATGTGAAATTATTTATATGACGTGTAAAGTGGTTTAGCATTTGATTGCCTTGGGGGGATTAATGCCACCTCTGTTCTGGCTCTGTGCCGCCCTGCTACTCGGGAGGTGAGGTGACTTTCGACTCGGTGGCGGGTGGTGATAATAAAAAAACGCTGAACTCGGAGATGTCTTCTGGTTAAGCTTCAACCAGAAGACATTAGAGCGGGTCCTTGATTAGCATCAAATGTGAAGAAGTCAATCATTGGGTATTAGTGGTATTATATTACGTTTAAATAGGTAAATCGATATTAAAGTTATTGAAACGACTTGTCCGATGACCGACAAATGCAACCTGCCATCGGGTTACTTTTCATACCAACTTTGTTGCTAGTTACATCAGCAATTCATTCTTCTATGAAAGGGTTTACCAGCTTCTACCACATATCGGATAATGTTTTTCAGCAAACACCTTGGTAGTCAAAACGCGGTCGAAGACGGCGAGAGTTATAAATGTTGTAAAATTTTACGTTTTAAAAACGTATAAAATCGCGAGGTTGCGTTTTGGAGGGGGGGCATAATGAGCACGCTAGGTGGGGCAGGATGATCAATACCAGTTTTGTACTCAATCAAATGCTAATTTACTATTCTTGCCAATGATTAAGCATATCAGCAACAATCAATGAAAATTTGTTTAATTTGTAGGGAACTGTGGGGTTCCAAGGAGTCTTCTATTAAAGAATTTTTGAACGGTGATAATATGCAAGTACTGAAATTTTCAAGCTAATAAATTGATAGTTACAGACAAAACCTTACTATATGCATCAAAACAGAGAAAACCATTTGTTTGTTGAAGATGTTTGCTATTTTCATTATTTTTTCACCAGTTGCTCATTTTGCCCCACTCTACTACCAACTCTTTAAAGCATATTTTTTCAACAAAATAATTATACAAATAGTTGAAAAGTGTTACAAATACAATTCATTGGCCTAGGGAATATCAAGAAAATCGATAGATGCCAACTAAGTTGTGATTTCGATTCCTAAAATCTTATTTTAGGTCACCATTCTTATAATATTTTCCCAGTACATGACCACTTTACTCATTTTTATCAATTTTTCAAGGTAAACGGATTTTTGACTAATGTTTCGTCATCAACTCATTGGATTTTAGATAATTATGCTACAATCAAGCAATTTATTTTGTTAATTTGAAGATTTACAATGAAAATACCAGATGCTCATTATGCCCCGCCTACCCCTATCTATTTTCATATGCATCCCATTACTTTTTCAATTTAATGCCGGCTATTTCATTACTTTCCTTCGAATCATAAATATATAAATTTATATGACCTATAATTACCATCCTGAATTTAGAAACGATGGTGAAGTTTTTGATAAATGTTATATTAGACAAATAATCTAATCGTTATACCGTCAAGGCGCCATTCACCGTGTGCCTTCGAATATTTTTTCGTTATTTCCATATTATGATTGAATGATATTACAATTTCCCTTCATTTTCACCAATACACACTAATGTATTGTTACCATGTCAAAACGCTCATGAGAAACACTTGAAAGTATCATTTTGACACTAAAGTGTGTTTACATGAAGCGAGTTTCTGCTCGTTCACTGCATTCATAGTGAAAAAACGAAAACTGCGCTAAGGTGATTTAAGCGATAAACTAAATGTAGTAACGTTTTTATTCCACCAAGAAGCAATTTAATTCATATATCAGGTATGCATTTTACATTACCGAAGTAAGTTTAACAAGAAAGTACGATTACTCGTACTTTTTAATTGGAACAAAAAGGCACGGTGAATGGGTACCCTAAAAATCAATGGTCTCCATTCACCGTGCCCCATATTGTCCCATATATCTAGAAAAAATCGTAAATTTGAACATTCGTTTTTCTAATACAATCTTGCAAGTTATTACTTGAAATGAATTTAAACGAAGAAAATTTCCTTGGCTGGGTTGTTTTGATCATTTTTAAACAAAGTAGAATAAAATTTCTCATACACGGTGAATGGGTCCCTACTACCACGGTGAATGGTGACCTACCACGGAATTAGGCGACCCTACTACCCTTTACTAATTGTACTATATCACCAAATGTTGTGAAAACTTTTCTACTTCTGTGGATATTGCTTTAATTTTAACCTATAATGAAGGCAATTTAAAGCGGCACCAACATTTTTTATAAGACTGGTGTCAAATGACAGCCCTTATTTGCCCCGAATCCTCTTAGATCCACGGTGAATGGTGCCTTGACGGTATTAATTTTACAACCATTTCATGACAATATGTAGTAAGGTAACGTCCATGAATGACGTAGCATTTTTTGGCAGATTTTCCACTCCCCCTCCCCCTTGTAGCATATTTTCCCATACCTAATACATGGCTCGTCACACAACCTCAGACTCCCCCTACCCTCTTGCAAGCTACGTCATTAATGAATGCTCTCTAGTAGGATGGCCCACACTTAAATGAAAAACAAAAAAAATGAAAAATGCCATGTCTTACATAGTCAGAACATAGTCTAGCTTAGCCAGAAGCTATGTTGAAAATTTGAGCAAAATCGATTAAACCTAAGGGGGCGCTCAAAGTGCTTGAAGTTTGTATGGGAAAACGAGGCCAAATGTATGCAGAAATTTTAAGTTTTCGATTTTTGCCGCTAGATGACGCTGTAAGCGTTTAATGATAAACCCTTTGGTATCACTGTAGGTGACTATATGCCAAACAACTTTGTCGAAGACCGCAAAGTGATCGGACGCCTGTTGAAAAAGTTATACCGTAGGTAAAGTGAGGCGAGACATTATGGTTGTTTTTCCAGTACATGTAAAGGAATAATATCAATAATGAAATCTCAATACTCCACCCCATTTTGCCTGGGGTATAACTTTTTTAACAACCGTCAGATCACTTTGCGGTCTTCGACAAAGTTTTTTTTTATCTGTATTAACGAGATTTTTAGCCCTAGGCTAGTTCATCTCGGGACCCACACTTTACTTCCCTTCCGAAGAAAGAACTCACATTTTACGGGTTTGTCGGGAGGTGGATTCGATCCCAGATCCTCAGCGTGATAGTTCGACAAAGTTGTTTGGCATATATTCACCTACAATAATACCAAAGAGTTTCATCATTAAACGCTTACAGCGCCACCTAGCGGAAAAAATCGAAAACCTAAAATTTCTGCATAAATTTGGCCACGTTTTCCCATACAAACTTCAAGCACTTTGAGCGCCCTCTGGGGCTGTCCATAAACCACGTGGACAGCCCCTCTAAGGCTTAATCGATTTCGCTCAAATTTTAAACATAGCTTCTGGGAGTCCGAAACAACCGATTTAGAAAGTATTTTAGTTTTTCATTTAAGTGTGGAACAGTGTCTTGTCTGGGATCCAAGAGATCATTTACGGGTTTTCTCCTGAATTTTTTGAAAGATTCCCAGAAGAATCTACCTAAGCAATGCTATAAATTTTGAAGTTTTCCAACAAGGAACTGTTGGAAGATTTCTTGAAGGCACTCCTGCAAGATTCCCACAAGACACTTCTGAATGATTTCTACTAAGACCTCTCGGAGGTTTTTCAGATGGAGCTCCTGGGGAGTTATAAGAAATAGATCCAGAAAAATGTCTATAATGACTACCAGGAGGGCACCAAAAATGAACTTCTGGAGTATTTTCAGAAAAAAAAGTGCTGCATGATTTGCAGAACGACCTCCTGGAGAATTTCCAAAAACAAGCCCTGAAGGACTCTTAGGATCAACTTCTGGAGAATTAATAGAATAAACTATTAGAGGATTCGCAGAAGAAACACAGTAAGACATCCTGAATAAACTCCAAAGAGAGAATCCAACAAAATATCTTGGAAGTATTAAAAATCGAAGTTCCAGAAAGAACTCCTGCTGCACAATTAGAACCAGAAGGAACTCCTGATGAAATTCCAAACAAACTTCTGAAAGAATCCCAGCAAGAAATTCTTGTGTAGCCACCTAAGTGACTCCTGGAAAGAATTTATGTAGATACTAGCTGTCCCGGCAAACGTCGTACTGCCTGCCTACTGTGTTTTTGACACACAGCTCCGTAGGGACGCCTCCCGCAAAGTTATGTGTATGGGAGCCCCCCGTTCCAAAGACCGGAGAGGTCTCACACCAAGCTAAGAACCTTCCCCGGCCCCGACAGCACCCACATTCAAAATTTCACACCGATCGGTCCAGTAGTTTCCGAACCCATAGCGGTCAGACAGACAGACAGAAATTCATTTTTATATATATACTAGCTGACCCGGCAAACCTTGTATTGCCCATTTAAAATGAGAAGGTGTTGGCCTTTTAGATTTGTGGTAGTTTCAACTTTTATCATCCCATGGAAAATTTTAGGTATTTCCTGAAAACTACAATATCAATTCTTTTAAACGCAAATAAAGAAATTAAAAATCGACCAATTGGTTCAAAAGTTTCTATTTCTGGTTTTGAACAGTTTTGATTTTTTGGCCACTCTATCTTAAAAGTTATCTCTCTAATGGCGAAAAAAGGACTAACACAAACCCTCCAAGTTTTACGACATTCGGAGTTGAACAATGGTTGAAGTACGTTATACACGATGCCTTCCACTTACTTATGACCTTTGCCTAGAAGTATGGAAATATACGTGAAAAAAAAACATCTTTGTATTCTGCTATTGGTCTATTTTTTGTGATTTGTACTAACGGCAATAAATTTTCAATGAAACAATCGAAAATAATTGGATATTTAACCATCACAAATTGATACTCAATTGCAATGTTGAGAGCAATTTGAGACACGTTTAAACTCTCATCAAGGTTCATTTACCTGCATTGTTTCCGTCAGCTGTGGTTAAGGGGGGTACTATGGCAAACTTTAAGGCCGAGAACCAGGCTCAATTCACTTCCCCACGCTCTTGGATCAACTGCCCGTCTTCTGTGGAGTCGAACGATTCACGATTCAACCTGAGATATAAGTCTGAATTCTTCACACATCATCTAAAACCTTTGCAAATGTAAGCTCTTCATAGCATTAATACCCCTTCTTGCACACATTATTGAAACTTTCAGAGACTCGCAGTCGGAAGAGGGTTTGTTGTCAAATGATGAGGAATGATTTCTAAGCACGGCACTCTAGATCACTTTTAACGTGTTTGTGGCAGCTCCATAGGGACGTCTCCCGCAAAGTCATCTGTATGGGAACTCCCCTTTCCCGAGACCGGAGAGGTTTCACACCAAGCTAAGAACCTTCCCCGGCCCCTAAAGCACCCACATACAAAATTTCACACCGATCGGTTCAGTAGTTTCCGAATGCATAACGGTCAGACAGACAGACAGACAGACAGACAGACAGACAGACAGACAGACAGACAGAAATTCATTTTTATATATATAGATAGATTTTGTAAAACTAATTTTGGAAGAAATTCTGAAATATTGTAGGAATTGCAAAAAGCAATGAATGCAAGAGAATGTTTTCGTTAAAACACAGAGTAATTATCCTTATGAATACCGGTTGTTGCACGTTGTCAAAATTTCGATTATTATCGAACTTTCATGTACCTCGAATTTTTCTTCATAGAATGTTAGAATTTTGGCTAGAATGTATAAATGCAAAATTTGAAAATATTTTATCGGGGAAAATTTGAGTTAGCTTAGTTTTTGGATATTTCCCATACTAAAAATCAATAATTACTATTTTAGCCCAAAAAAACGTCCCATACAAAATGTATGGAAAAATTTTCGCCGATGAAATATTTTCTAGTTTTCCGAATATGAATATATAGCCCAAATACTAATCATTTTCGAAGAAAAATCCGAGGTACATGAATGTTCGATAATAATCGAAATTTTGACACCGTGTGTTGGTGGAATTCTATAAGAAATCCCCGCAAAGGAACTCAAAAAGGGACAATTGGGTTAGTTTCAGTTTCTTCAAATTCCCAGATGCACCGCAAATCAAAAAAAAAATGTGCTAAAAATCTCTTGTCAGCGTCAGCTAAAAAAACTGTGAAATGTGAACTGTGCAACCAAGATGAACTGAAAGGACTAACGTTTCGTCCCTGGGTCATTAAATTTGATGGTTGTCAATGAATGTACATAGTAATGTGCTTCCTTGTACAAAGGTAATCCCGAGTAGGTGTAAAAATCTAACACATATTCGGTTATTGATAATTGAATTACTGAAGAACAAAAACTATAATTGGTTTGATTGAGATAAAAGGTAAACATCCGAAATATTATCAAAATCTAGTATGGAGAAGTGCTCAATAATAGCTCGCTAAGTGCAAGGCCATACAATAGCAGACCAGATTTGCCGACCTTTTTCTTGAAAAAAAAATACCAACATCCAGCATCGAACCTATGGCCTTAGGGTTCATAGGCGGCGATGCTTACCACTCAACTGCGGCTCACTGTTGTGAATATCATGGCAACAAGAGCATGAGGTTCTTCGTTTCCCCGGCACAGAAAGGGGTACATGTTCCATTTCGAACAGAAGCGCTTAATTTGTTCTAATGTAGAAATTTTCAGATATTTCGACAGAACATAAACTGATATCATGTCACTTTGAGTTATTGCTACGATATTCTATAAATTATTGAATAACATATCAAAATTACATCGAGCTAAATATGACAGCAAAAATTGTTTTATTTGAGAATTGATTTAGATATTCTCGTCTGGTCGGAAAGGCAAAACTGTAAGCATTTCTTCATATTTTGGTTTTTGATTTTGTATTAAATAATGGAGTAATATTTTTAAAATCGGTTCTCGTACACATGTAGAGGAAAGATCGAGGTATCACCTGATTATTCCGCAGCGGAAAATATTTCTCTTTTTCGCAAAAAAAAATAAATTTGAAAAAAATTGTTTTGCAAAAATGGTTCCAGTTTCGCCTTAACCCTTTATAAGGCAGTGGCAACTATATTGCCACCTAATACACATATTTTTTTCTGTTCGTTTAGAAAATTTTTACAACTTCTGTTTTAACTGATGGATACATTAGGCTTTTGTGAGCACTCATGATTTTTTTTGAGCCATAACAAATATGAATGGGCCTTTTTAGAACAAAATGTCTGTCCAAAAACTGCCATTTTTGGGTGCATAGAGGTTTATAAGCTCGAACTTCTGTTGTGATGAGCGAATTGAAAATCAAAAGATGGGGAATAAAAGGCCCATGTTCCTTATACCTGTGGACAACATTTCAACTTGATTGCTTCATTAGTTTTAGGAACTCAGCCTTTTGAAAAAATGTACTATTATAAATGGGCATGTACTAAAATTGCCATATCGTCCAAAATTTTTGACCAACCGAGTTCAAATCCACACATGTAACTCATGAATATTGGGGCAATAACTTATCAAAAAATCAGCATGATTGATAAATGCATCACAAAATAACAACATTTTAAACTTTGTTGACAAAAAGTTGAAATTTAGACCAATTTTTTTAATACAAAACCGAGAATCTAATTTTTGAAAATAAAATCGTTTTTGTTCATTACACCACATGTACTTTATATTCCAATGTAGAACGAGTAGATTCCGTGCCTGGTTTTCTCGGCCTTATAAAGGGTTAATATTGAAATGTTGAAACAATAATGCCAAAGAAAATTTTTCTTTTTATCTTTGTTCCATTTTTGTCAACTAAAAATCGCGTTGTTGACAAAAACAAAGCTGATACAGGTGTTTTGAACGTAATATCGCTAAGAATTCTTCAAGTAGATCAAAATAATAAACATTTTTGGTCAATTTTCTTCCTAAAATCTCATAAGCTAAATGTTTTGGGGTATTAGGGTAAATGTACCAATAGTGGTGCTATTAGTAGCTCCTTGTAGTAAAATAATTGAATAAAATTGATAACACCACAAAATACAAAGTCTGAAAACGTTAATCGGTGGTTTATCACTTAAATTTGCTAAGAAAAATGTAGAAACCATTGTTTATTTCAGTTTTTGCTAATAAATTACTTGCACCAACTATAGGTACACGGTTCCTATTATGGAGGTAAAATTTAACATTGGTTCCTATAGTGGCGCATCCCATTGAATTATTATGGGACCCACCACTATAGGTATCAGTAGGTCGGCTCTAGAGGCACGTTCTTCTCCATTCCACCACTATAGGTGCAAAGGAACAAAAAAATTAAGGAAAATAATTGTTTAAAATAGCTTTTTCGTCAAATCCTGCGCACAAAACAAAATTAATGTTATCGATTAGGTATGATGCATCTATTAGAAATGCGATTTGTAAGCTTTTCGGTCGAAATAGTGCTAAATTGCCACTACCACCACTATTGGTACTACCTCCACTAAGGGAGCTTTTAACCTATATAGTAAATCAAACTTTCTTTCGATAAAAAGAAACTTTGCATCGGCTAGCTGGCTCAACCTATTTTTTTTATTTTAGATGATTCGTGGATCACGACACCTTTGAATAAGAGATCCGAATGAAGAAATAAACAGGTCTAATTATTTTCTATGAACTTCGAATCCTTCAAGAATTTTGAAATTTGGAGATACATAGTGGATCTTTCTATGCAATAACCTACTTTTGAAGCTATAGCTTTGATTGACTACAATTCAATAAACTAGTTTTTTTTTCTTCCACTCTGCCGTTTTTTTTCGCTACGTTGATTTTCTAACGGGTTAGACATATACCTAGTATGTACATATAGAAAACTTAATTATGGCAATATAGTCATTTTTCATTTACTTACACGTATCTATTAGAATTTTTGGTATTATACAAACCCAAATTTCAAAAAATATGTTTTCTTCATCTTTAAGTTTACTACTTTTTTTCTTTTTTTTTTTAGGAATGACATTCTTACTAGGACAAAAGCTTGTTTCTCAGCTTTGTATTTTAAGAACACTCGTAAAGTTTTTTTTTTGTAAATTTTAATCAGAAATTGACAAAGCGTGCAACAAAAATCATGCAATTACTGTTGATAGGTTTTCGTTTCGTCAGTGTTTCAAAGAGCTGCACTATCATACACAAATGTCCGCCATTCTAGTGACATGTTGTACTCCAAAATAGTTCACGGTGCCCAAAAAAACCCCAACATCTTCACAGTGAATAATTTTAATGAACTCTCGGTGCTCGCCATCTTCACAATCCTAGCTCCCGTTCACATATGTGACGCTACCTTGTTCATGACACCGCCATCAACTAACAACCGTACGACCATATGACTTGTGACTTTCCGTTCTCCAAATGACGACGACGCCGAGGTGATGACTTCTGTCCATTCCCAAACTGACGCTCGTGGCGACACACCGACGACGGTGTGTAATTCCGGAATTCCCCAGAAAGGATTTCACCGAGAAATTGCAGTACAGTGCCGGCTGCCGCCGAGCCGGTATCATCAACCAGGAGACATGATTCACATATCAAGCATTCCCATGGCATGGCATGGCTCTCCTCCGCCGGTGCGGTGCAAGTGCGAACAAACAGAGATTGGACACCAAGCGAACTGAACCGAACTGTGTAGTTGTTGCAGAAATTCCTGGACCTGCAGCAGCAGTTGAGGTGAGAGTGTACAACATACCTCCACGGGTGTGAGGTGCAAATTTGCAAGACAAGTGCATTCCCCTTCCGGGGAAAGAGCGAAAGAGAGAGAGCAAGCGTATGTGTAAGGGATAATTTTTCACGCGTGATGGGAATGTGCAAAGTCCCGGTCCTGATGCCTGTGTGACGGATGGGATGGACTTTTCTTGAGGGGAATTCTGGACAGGTGTGGTTAAGGACTGTGTCGAAAATGTGCGGAAGATATTATCATAACTCACTTGATACTCACTCTTAATACTGATCAATGAAGTAGATGTGGAGTTAGTGATGATACAATCGCTCGCTCACTGCAAATATCACAATGATAGGAAATGATTAGGCAAAGGTTCATGTAGTTTGTGAACTGTGGGTTATAAACTGCCGGTTTGCTGGTGTAAGTTGTCAGTTTCATAAACAAAGTAGTGAGAGGATACGCAAGGTATTTAATCCAGAGCCTACTGAGTACAACACACGTATCACTATTCCTGTATCGCTTGGGAACATTTTCTCGACTCTCTGGGCATATTGTATCATTGTACTTGCCTCACAATATACAAATTCATGTAATAACAGGCCGAAGAAGCCTTTCAATTAATAACTGTGGAAGTACTCAAAGAACACTAAGTCGAAGCGAGGCAGGCCAAGTTACAGTGGGAACGTAGGGTTATTAAGAAGAAGAAGACACGTATCACTTAGGTTTGCCAAAAACCACTGTGAATTTAAAGTCAAGGATACAAGATATTTCCCGCTGATTTTTGACACAGTCCTCATGGCACTCATCATCTACATCATCACCTGGAAAGTGAACTACATCCATGCCATGAGATGTTCAGAATCTTTTTTTGAACCGTAGGATAAACTGCACAAAATCACCACAGCCAGCGTCACTTTCTTCATCCAGCACACCCGCTGGCTTTCCTGGGCGTCCTGACAACGCCGACGACGGCGACGACAACGTTGAACCAACTGGCCTTAAGCGTTCCGGCCGCTCTTCTAATGCAGCGCTGAAAATTAAATTTAAAATTTAACCAGTCGTAAATGATTGCCAACTGGGGTGGAAGCTTCATCAGCTTCACGTTCACGAGCGTGGCGACTGTTCAGTGATTTGGAAAATGTCAACTACGGTTGCGAGCGTTCCAGATCCCAGTAGCGTCAACTAACTCTACAGCATATCCTAGTAGCTACCACGAGGAATCCGGAAACTGAAACAGTTGTCAACTACTTGTGGCGGTTCCCGTACTTACATCACACATACCTGCACTGTGCACAAGGTTGCTGCTGGATGAGGGGAGGGATGTTCTCTCCATTAGAGCGGGAAATGGGTCGGCATTTTTCACTTGCATGAGCTGATGGGTTGTGAAAATATGCTAATCATTTACACGGAATCACTACTGTTTGCGTGTTGGGGTGAGTGACATTGCGAATCCTTGGAATTAAGTTGGGGAGAAGGTGTTTACTTCGTAGGAGTGCTGAAATTCTGTTTCTGTTTGTGGCCTTCAGATGAAAATGCCGCAACACTGCACAATGGGAAAAAATAGGTGTAAAACGCGAATAAATTCAATATCTCTGCTCGGAGTGGATGGATTTGAATGAAATTTTTACACAAACTGCAAAAAACTCTACAGTTTCGGATAAGGAGGGGGTCATTCGCCGCACGATGCTGGAAATCAGTGTATCAGGACCGTTTTACCCCACTCTCTCTCTTTTACACCTTTTTGGATAAATCCTGAAGTGCAAAATAAATGATTTTTTTGATTCGTGTTTGTGTTAAAACTTCCGTAGTATCGAATGGAGCTGGTTTGGCTCACGGCACCGCCTTAAAAATTGAAATATCTTCAAATAACCCCGATATCCCCTATTTCTTTAAATTTTCACATGCATCTTCGCCCGGAGTGAAATGCAATCGACAAGAGAAAGAGCAATCTTATGTCAAATTTCCGATACAATGGAAGTTTCTACACAAATACGAGTTAAATCAGTCATTTATTTTGCACGCCAGTCGGGAATAGATGAGGATTTTCTCGAAAAGATGTGAAAAGAGAGCGCGGGGTAAAACGAGCTCAATACACTGAGTCCCAGCATCGTGCGGCGAATGACACCCTCCTTATCTGAAACTGTAGAGATTTTTGCAGTTTGTGTCAAAAATTCATTCGAATCCATCCACTCCGAGCAGAAATATTGAATTTATTCGCGTTTTATACCTATTTTTCCCACTGTGCACTGGTTGGTAGGTAACTAAATTTAACAAATAAATTCAAAATCATAATGAAAACAAATGATTTAGTTAAGAATTTTATTCGCATTTTGTTTAGCCCAAGGTCGTTTCGGAACAAGAAATTTAGGCGACTTCTTTAGGAATATACGGGAAATTCGCCCAATGTTGCACGGTCAGTACTGAAATTCTCATTTTCCTTTGTTTTTCCGTGCATAATTCCACGGTAGTAGAATGATTCCAGTAAATGTCGAGATCCAGTCATTTCTTATACTTCTTATAATCCCGTGGAACCCTCCGGAGTTTCTTGGAACACTTTCGGAACGCCCCTGAAACTCCCTGAAAATCTATGACTCCATGGAACGCCGCTGAAACACTTTGAAATTCCTTGGAACTCCTTGAGACCTTCTAACATCCCTAGAATACCCCTAATGCCCCTTGAAAACACATAGAACGGCGTTGAATCCCTCTGAGACTAGAGCGTCCCTCGTAGAACCCCCTTGAAGTCCATAAAACTCTCTTAAACGTCCCTTAAACCGTCCAAAGCCGCCTAGAACGCTCCTGAAGCGCTCTGAAATCCTCATGAAACAACCTGAAGGGCCCCCTTTTTATAGAATGAGAAAATCTGCATCAGATACCCAAGAGGTGGTTCCTCGGGTGAATAGGGATCGACCCACTGAAAACTCATTCTCTCTCTACCTTACCTTCGCGGTACGCCCGTTAAGGATGACTTCGAGAAGGGGGGGGACCGTACATGAGTACATTCCAATAGTAAGCGTTCCACCAGCTACCGCCTTAAGTTGTTCACTGTCCTCTGGAGGCTTGGGTCCTGGCTAGTACTTAGACTACCCGTTAAACTCAAGCTCCTGGATGGGGAAGGGGGGCCAACTCAACTAGCTGTTGTTCAGGTCGCCATTTTCACTGTAGTTCAAGTACGATTCGAGAAACCGCAGAAGTAACGGATTCCCACTTGTCCGCACCCATACACATCCCTTCAGCAATGTTGTCAGGCATGATATCTCTACCGCATACCTCCTGCATACTCGGCCTTTGCTCCACGAAACGTGGACAGGCTGCCTGTCCGAATCTGTCGTTGGTGTGTTCGACTGTTTTACGAAACTGTTTCGTGGTGGCTTGTCAGTCTTGACAAAAATAAAACACTATTTATGTTATTTTGTCCGACGTTTCGGTCCGTTTGGGACCTTCTTCAGGGACTCTGGAAATGTTTATTTATTAGTTGTAACATTTTTAATATTCGAGAAAACTTTCAATTTTTACCAATAGTTACAGTGTTCTCGTCCAGTGTGGTTCGGTAGAACCTGTAATTGTCGATTTGGTTCGAATTTCTGTCGGATACAAAAAGTGGTGCGTAATTTTAATTTTCACCCACGCAATTTGTCTCGGTGTACTTACTCCCGCACAATCGCAGCCAAATTGGATGCCCTATCAGGGGAAACTCGTTCCGAAATAGTAGTTTACGCAACAAGGTGCAGAATAAAGATTTTTACAGCACGAGTCGTACATTTATCCAACGAGGCTTGCCGAGTTGGATAATTACGACGAGTGCTGGAAAAATCGAGTTCTGCACTGAGTTGCGTACAACGTTTTTTGCAATTTCATAAATTACCGCTTAAGGATAGTTTTCAACAAATTTTTTCATCAAACTGTACACTGATGTTCATAGCCATGTTTAAGAAAGTCTGATCAGAACAGGTTATACTGTGCATTTGTCACATTTTTTTCAGAGCTGCGTCCAGAAATGCCCAAGAAGTTGATCAAAACTGAAAACAGTGCTGTAATGGTTCATTACGCAACGCAAATTAGTGCTGTAATGAACCATTACAGCACTGCTAATTTGGTGTGGGAAAGTAGGCCTTTTCCTGTCAGATTTGCGTGAGGTAAAACAGCCTATTACGATGAGAAATTGCAAAAATTAGCATTCCGGAATTTAGAACCTACTTCGCAAACGATCACCATTGCTTTCCGTGTATCTTTGTGATGTTCGTGTGGACTGTCGTGTTTTGGTGGTGTAAGTGACTAATAATTTCCCTACAGTGTGTGTGTGTTTACAATTTGTTTTGCTCGTTTGTTTTGCTCATTCGTTTCTACTTCTTCGGCTCTGTTGGTTGTTTCGGAGCCAATGCAGAACCCCGGCATACGCGACATGCAGGTTGTCCGTGTCCGTTCGTTTGTTGATCGTGTTCGGCGTGTTGTTGATGTGGCAGCCGCGAGCAGCTTACGCTTTTTTTTCTCCTCCCCTGTTGGGGAAATTAAGCAACTGCGTCCAGTAGGCTGAACTTTTGTGGTATAGGACAAAAGTTTTCCAGGGTGAGATGGGTGTTACACATGGTGATACAATTTTATTAAAATAACATCAACTGGTTCTTACCCTAGCAACGCCTATGGTAAATTAAATTTGTTACTAAATCATGTGTTCATGATTAATGATCATGATAAATTTTTAAATTTGCATTTTGATGACGTTTGAGCTTTTTTAAAAATGTAATGTTTTTCCATTTGCCCCTTTGAGGGCCCCTCCTGATTACACCACCATCACCCGAAAGGCTTTGAATTTAACCATATTTCCACATGCAGAATGCAACAAAAATAGTCCGGTTGAAATACCCGGAGGACACCATCGTAAGCTTCCCTTGTTAGAAGAAGGAATGCATTGAAGATTTTTTAAAAGAATTTCATGGAAATTAAACCATTTTTAAAGGTTTTCATGGATGGTTTTCCGAAGAAGTTATTGAGCAATCTCTGGTTGAATTTCCAACGTAATCTCTGGAGATATTTCTGAAAGAAGCTTGTGAAGGACTAGGACGCCAAGAATTCGCGAAAGATGTTTGAAAAAAAAAATCCGCATTCATTTCTCAGATCTATACATGGTTTTCTGGAGAAATTTTGACGAAATTCATCGAGAAGTTCATGCAAAAATGTCTTCATGAATCGCTGGAGGAATTTTGGAAGCTAACCTTTAAACTTTTTCTGAAAAGAATCCCTGGAGTGAACTCTTGAGAAAGCTCTGGTAGAATTTCTTAATGAAACTTTCAAGGAATTTCTAGATGAATCTATTAAAGAGTTTCCTTTCATTTTTGGCCAAATTTTTGAAGAAATTGTAAGAGTAATTTATAAGAGAGTACCCGGAATAACCCCTGGAAGTATTTTTTATGGAAACGCTGGTGGATTTTTAGAACAATCCGTGGAAAATTTTGTGGGCTTCGTGACCGAGCGGTTAGCGGCGTCAGTCGTTTAGGTGTCTCGTAAGCCTCGGAGTGTGGGTTCGATTCCCGCACAGTCGGTCGGGGAAAACTTTTCGTCAAACGAAAAATTCTCCACTGGGCCAC
Organism: Aedes albopictus; assembly: GCF_035046485.1. Taxonomy (NCBI): domain Eukaryota; kingdom Metazoa; phylum Arthropoda; class Insecta; order Diptera; family Culicidae; genus Aedes; species Aedes albopictus. The sequence goes on from NC_085137.1 coordinate 463,786,437, forward strand.
TGGGTGTTATATGTGTTGTCCGTTGTCTAATGTTGTAATGTTCAGTCTGTACTGGCCGAATGGTCGAAGACGGTGTAATTGTCTCTTTAAAAGGCTTCCAAATGCATTTTCTAAAGGAGTTTTTAGGAATCTCTTGAAAAATTTCTGGAGAAATTTTTGGACGATTTCTTCCCGAGCAGGAACAAATAACTGACACATAACTGCAGCATACCAAAGTCAGGTATCATACCAAGATGAGGTATTGGACGGTTAGCCTGGCATTGAAAATAACTAATTTTGGTATTGTGTAGGTATTTATAAAATATCTCAACGAGTTATTGGTTTGGTATTGAGGACTGCTTGAGGTATCATTCAGTTATGGAAAAATCGCCGATTATTATTAAGGTTTTGCCATACCTGATGTCATTATTAACGTGTTGTGCACAGAATACACACCAGTTATTATTTTAGGTATTTTACCTCTTATGCAGGGCTACTTAATACCGCATTCAGGTTGTAGGTATTCGGTTTTCCATACCTGAGTTTGGTATTCTTCAGCTATTTTCTCCTGCTCGGGTTGGAGGAGATCCTGTAGGTAACCATTAAAAATTTACTAAAAGAATCCCACGAAAAATTACTGAAAACAATTTAAAAAAATCAAAGAATTTTTATAAAATTATCTGAAAGCTCATCTGTAGAATTTTCTTTGAAACCTTGTGAAAAACCTTTCATTTCTAAAGATTTTTGAACTATTATGTGGATGTTTTTTCTCCCCTGGAGCAATTTCTGGATAAATCGCATGAAGATTTCTTTGGGGAACCCCTGGAGGAATAATTTTAGGAACTCACGCATATTGCAAGACTTTTTGATGAACTCTCAGTGAAATTTCAGACTCCTGCAGGATTTTTTTTCGACAATCTAAGAAGAAAATCTGTGAAGATATTCCAAAAGATTTGTAGGAAAATTTTCTTTAAAAAAAATAAAAATTCTGAAACATTTCAACAGAGTTTTTCAATGATATTTTCAAACAAATTTCCAGAGGAATTCCTAAAGAAATTCTGGGACGAATTTCAGAAACAATCCCTGCAGAGGTTTCTTATTTCTCAAGCAATCTATTAAGAAATTTTCAAAATTATTTTTTGAAAAATATTTCATAGAATCAGTGAAGAAATTCTAAGAAAAAATTCTATTGAAGTACCTTAATGTATATCTGTAAAAGTTTTAGATTTTTTTTCAAATCTTGGAAAGATGTTTTAAAGGAATTTAATAAGAAATTAGCGAATGGATCTAAAGGCATGCAGGAACATTCAGGTGACTTTCTGAAGGACTTACATCTAGAGAAAATTCTGAAAGAATCTCTAAGACATTTTCTGTACAAACGTCTAGAGGCATTTCTGCAGCAATCTATGCATGTTTTTTTTTGGGTTCCTTCAAAAATGTTGGAGGAATCCCTAGCGTTATACAGGAATCTCTAAACTAAACCAGAGATTTATGGTTTGAAGAATTTGCTGAAGAAATCCTGGAAAGATTTTCTGAAAGTAATTTAGGATGATTTTTCGAAAAACCTCCGATAGAATAATTTTTGGAACTTCTGAAGAACTTTTTTTTAGTAATCTGTGGAGGTATTTCTAGGAATGCGTGGAGGAATTTTCGAAAGATTGCATAGATAAAGTTCTAAAGATATTCGAATTTTTGAAACAAAAGTAAAAGGTTTTCCTAAACATATATTTGTGAAATTTGTGGATGAATCGCTGAATTTCTAAAGCAATTCTTGCATAAAATTTCCGTAAGTATCTTTTGCAGGTATTTTGAAAGAGTCCGCAAAATTCATCAGGGAATTTCTGAAAAAAATGTGTAATTTTTTTTTTTTAATTTTCAAAAAAAAAAATATAAATAAAAAACCTAAAAGATTTTGATATATTTTTTTTAATGAAATTATAAATATCCATAGGATTTCCTGAAGAAATTGTTGGACGAATTTCAGAGAGAATCCTTGCAAGATTTTCTCAAGCAATCCATATAGAAATTTTCAAAAATATGTTTTCAAAAAATATTTGAAACAATCTGCGAAGAAATTTTCAGAAAAATTCGTCTAGAATATTACGCTGGTTGCCGGGCCTGTGACGTAGTGGCTACACGTTCACTTCATAAGTGGACATGGGTACGGCCCCAGCCCCGGTACTTGCATTTTTTCGTCAGTTGCTCTTCCCCCGAGTGCGGCTGACACCTGACCCTCTTCTGAGCATATGCTCTAACGAACCCGTATACTTGGATATTGGCTAACGGCAACTCATAATGGACCCCCAATCGGACTGGAAAAGGAACAAGAGCTACACATCAACATCCTCGTGCTCACCATGAACAGGGTAGAAAAGTGACAGCAGCGCAAAGGCAACCAGTTCGATATACATAGTAGAATAAGAATAGTATACATTTAGGCGCTGTACAAAAGTGTAAATACAGCTGCCAATTAGAGTCGCTCACGCAGTGCCCCACTGGACAAAAAGAGCTGTAAATTAGGTTAAGTTGTTGAAGAATTAAAAAAAAAAAATATCACGTGGGTTTCGGCTTCTCAGTCATAATTGATTTATCTCCACAGCACTTACAAATGAAAGTGATGTGACTATTATATCTCCCCCATTTAGCGATGTCCGTTGTGGAGAGAAATCAACCCTTTAGCTACCGACTTTTTATATTTTGTAAAAATAATTTTATTCTGTCTTAATATGGAATAAGTTTGTAATTTATTTAAAAAAAAAACAAAATTTTGTTATTGATTAAAATAAAGTTTAGGCCCTGAAGAAGGCCCCATCCCGGGTCGAAACGTAGATGAAGATAACAAAGTAGTCGACGCCAAATCAATGACTGAAAAGCCGAAACCCACGTGATACCAAACTCCAGTCGAACTCCCCATCGTTTCAAATTTGTCTAGAATACTTGGTTCCATGAAAAATTGAAAATTCTCCATAGATAGCATATTGTCATAATTTAAATTCGACAGTGCTGAATTATTTCACATTAGACTACTTTAGTGGTGCAGATGTTTAAAGTTATGGAGAAATTTAATTTTTTTATGGAGCAAATCATATTTATATGTTGCAGTTTGACAATACTTATGGAGCATTTATCAATTTTCTATGGCGCAATTTCAATTTTTTATAATGCAATTTTATTTTTCTATGGAGCAATATTCAATTTACTATGGGTACAATTCCATTTTTTATGGAGCATTTGTATTTTATTATGAAGCATTTAAGTATTATTTAATGGTACAAAATTGGACTTTTAGTGAGAAAATTTAATGTTTTACCGGTACATTTTCTATATAGTATGGAACGTTTTCAATTGTTTAAGGGTAACATTGCACATTTTCATGGAACATTTGTTCATTCTTTATGGAACACTTATTAATTTTCTATGGAGCATTTGCAATTCGTTATGGTTGCAATAACATTTTGCCGGCAAAAGGTTACCGGTAAAACATAAAATTTTCCAAGAAATTTTCTCATTTAAAGTGAAATTTTGCTCCAATAAATAATATTGAAATGCCCCATAATAAAATATAAAGTTTGGAACGTTTTTAATTACACTGCTCGACAAAAAATGAGAAAAGTTCACGCTATGGAATGAAATTAAAAGTAACAGGGGTTTGGGACCCCAGAAGTGTCATAGTGAAGGAATTTTTGAAAAATAATGGACCGCGGCCCCACAGTTCAAAACCGAAATTTGTATGGGGAACTAGGGGTGTTCATTTCTGTAGGACAATCCTTAACCAGCCGGGACTTTGTGGCTTCAAATGGCTCGTTCTCCGAAACTAGGCCACCAAATTACAATCGGTTTGAAGCATCATCAAGGGGAAGAGTATATCTAAAGAATGATATGGTGGGGATCCCCGCTGACCCTCCCCCTTTTTGCTGCGGGCGGATCTAAGTGTGACATGATACATAATTTTCGCACATCATAATAATTTCGACTGGAAACAGTGTTTTTGAATCGCTGTTAGTGACAAATCATTATATAAATGTTGTTCCGGACCTGATGAGGCCATTTGGTTGGCACGGGTTATCCGGTGGCCACGGAACAGGTTCTGGGGACCACAGGGTCTCAGGCGGAAATGGCCAATTTTTTATTTCAAAAGAACACCATCATGCGACAACTCAAAATCTGCAAAATTCCGTGTGTAATCCAATAGAACCAAAAATTATAGATTTACCCAATGCTGGACACCCGGTGGCCATGGAACAGGTTCAGGGGACCCCAGGGTATCTGGCAGAAATGGTCAATTTTCGATGATAAAAGAACCCCATCATGCGACACCTCAAAATTTGCATAATTCCGTGTGTAATCCAGTAGAACCAAAAATTATAGTTTTACCCAATGCTGGGCACCCGGTGGACACGGAACAAGTTCTGGGGACCACAGGGTCTCCGACAGAAATGGCCAATTTTTGATTCCAAAATAACCCCATCATGCGACACCTCAAAATTTGCACAATTCCGTGTGTAGTCTAGAAGAACCAAAAATTTTAGTTTTACCCAACGCTGGGCACCCGGAGGCCACGGAACAGGTTCAGGGGACCCCAGGGTATCTGGCAGAAATGGTCAATTTTCGATGATGAAAGAACCCCATCATGCGACACCTCAAAATTTGCATAATTCCGTGTGTAATCCAATAGAACCAAAAATTATAGATTTACCCAATGCTGGACACCCGGTGGCCATGGAACAGGTTCAGGGGACCCCAGGGTATCTGGCAGAAATGGTCAATTTTCGATGATAAAAGAACCCCATCATGCGACACCTCAAAATTTGCATAATTCCGTGTGTAATCCAATAGAACCAAAAATTATAGATTTACCCAATGCTGGACACCCGGTGGCCATGGAACAGGTTCAGGGGACCCCAGGGTATCTGGCAGAAATGGTAAATTTTCGATGATAAAAGAACCCCATCATGCGACACCTCAAAATTTGCATAATTCCGTGTGTAATCCAATAGAACCAAAAATTATAGTTTTACCCAATGCTGGGCACCCGGTGGACACGGAACAAGTTCTGAGGACCACAGGGTCTCCGACAGAAATGGCCAATTTTTGATTCCAAAATAACCCCATCATGCGACACCTCAAAATTTGCACAATTCCGTGTGTAGTCTAGTAGAACCAAAAATTTTAGTTTTACCCAACGCTGGGCACCCGGAGGCCACGGAACAGGTTCAGGGGACCCCAGGGTATCTGGCAGAAATGGTCAATTTTCGATGATGAAAGAACCCCATCATGCGACACCTCAAAATTTGCATAATTCCGTGTGTAATCCAATAGAACCAAAAATTATAGTTTTACCCAATGCTGGGCACCCGGTGGCCACGGAACAGGTTCAGGGGACCACAGGGTATCTGGCAGAAATGGTCATGTTAGGGACGCAACTTTCTCGGAATGTAATCAAACCTCTCGACAGCAGCTAACGGTTTCGAGACTGCAAAGAATTGGTATTTTATTTCAATAATTCACATTTTACTTTGCTTATTACTTACATTATACTCTCATGCCTGAATTCTCCGAGACGCGGCTCTCCTAACCCTTCTAATACTGTAGTTCGTTACATTAAACTCTTACACTACATGTTCTCGTAATTTCAACTGACTCCGTACATTTAGATGGTTAAAGGGAACTCGGAACTCATTAGGCACGGAAGGAAATTAGTCTACAATTTCCAACAGCTCAATTTTCTATGATAAAAGAACCTGCGACACCTCAAAATTTGCACAATTCCGTGTGTAATCCAATAGAACCAAAAATTATAGTTTCACCCAATGCTGGGCACCCGGTGGACACGGAACAAGTTCTGGGGACCACAGGGTCTCAAGCAGAAAAGAAAAAATTCCATATCTCTCGAAGAAATTTTTAAATATTTGGTTTTCTGTGAGAAATTCTTAGGAATATCAATCTAAGCTCCAAATATATATCTCGCGTTAAGTTTCATAACGACGTGTCTGCAATGATCGATTTCTTTTCATCGATTTTCTCTTTCTATTTTTACGGGAAGTTCAATAAGTATACTTTCACCTTTTTATACGTTCATCATTGGCTGAACGATACAAAATTCTGCCATTAAAACAATGGCTTGTTTTAACAAAACTTTTATATGTTTTAACACTTCTCTTGAATATGTAGATGTGTCAAAGAAATGTATAAGTTTTGAGTTTGCCTATTCTATTAGCGACAGATTTTTTATCAATCAGCCAATGATGGACGTAAAAAGAGGTTTAGGTAATTCAGTAGGAGACGTTACTGGCTTGCAATTTGAACAAAAATTACCATGGAAAATGTTTTCTCGTCTTTCTGATACATTTCAGTCTCTGCTAAAAATCCCGTTAAATTTTGTGGTATGCTAACGTATGAACCTCATCTACGAGTACAAGAAAGCAAAACATATTGTTCTTACAAACCTGTTGCAAATATTGGGTTGGAGTACCATTCTATATGCTAACTTGGTATGATGATACTTTTTCAGCAACGTGAATGCCGAATTAACCGTTTTTTTTACTATTTCAAAAATGCGAGGCAAACTATTAGAAACAAGCATAAAAATCATTGATTTGTATTAAAGTTCAATGGCACAGCATGTTACCTTAAGCTTCATGAATTGCTATTCAGAAATTCCAAACAAATTTACAAAATCTGGTTTTCTATGAGGAATTCCTAAGAAGACCAACCTCAAAACAAAATATTATCAAAATCTATCTGTTTTATGAAACAAATTCGCAATATTCGTATGATAATTAACAAACTACACAAGCTTATTCAAAATATTTTTATAATCTATATTTATGATCAAAACTTCGAATTTTCATGAAACAAATTCACGTAATTCCGTAAGTTCAAATCAATCGTAAAAAATGTGTTTCTCAAAACTAACTCATATGCACTCTTTACCGTATCATAAAAATCTTTATTTTTGATCTAAGGTAAACAAATCCAATAAACTACCGCATTTTAATTAATTCTTCATAAAGCTCGGAAGTTCATATGAATATTAGTCTGATATTCTGAAAATGTGGGAAATGTGTGCAGATGGTTTTAAATTTTTTGTTTCCTGAAAAAAGGTTTATCACACAATACCGTATTTTTACAATGAACCTCACAAATATTATATTTTCGTTGGTTGTTCGACCATGAACTCTGCCTGGATTCGAAGGTCTTTCTTCGCTGCCTTTGCAATCACCGAGAAGTGCACAAAGTCCGGGAAACAAACCGGGGGCTTGGGTCGCCAGGCGATTAGCGACAGTATCATTTTTCTGAAAACAGTAATTGAAACCAATCACATTACACTAAACGCCAGAGTTTCTCTTCATTACATTGAAAGGCCCTTCAAAAACTACTTGATTAGAAACTCCAGAATATCTTTCATAAATTCATCCAGATATCCCCCTTTAGGGTTTCTTTAGTTCATGGAATCCTGTAACAGTTGTCGATTTTTTGCATGGAACTTCTCTATTTTATTCTAAAGTTCTTCCGAGATGAAACATTCGATATTATTCCAGAGAACCATTCACGCATTGCTTCTACCGGTTATACCAAAAAAGTATTTCATGATACCTCTATTCTATGTTTTTTCATTGATGTTTACAGGAATTTCATCATAGTTTCTTTAAAGATCCAAGATTGTTCGTAAAATTTTTTTTAACAATTCTCCTTTAACTTCCTTATTCCTATAGAGATCTAGATAAATAAATAAATAAATAAATATATATATATATATATATATATATATATATATATATATAAATATATATATATATCCCTAGTTAGAAGTATATTGGAATATGCCATTCAAATTTGGGCTCCTAGACAAATTATACTCGAAAGTGTCCAAAGAAGATTCATTAGATATGCGATGCGATCTCTACCTGGAATGATTCCATTGGCTTACCGCCTTATGCAAACAGATGTAGGCTGATCAATCTAGAAACTTTGAGCGAAAGAAGTGAAATGTTACGTATATTATTTATTTTTGATTTGCTGCAAGGAAATATAGAATGTAGTCCTCTATTGGCAATGCTGAACATTCATGCTCCATCCAGGACATTGAGAGAGCATGATTTTTTAAGATTACCAAATGACGGCCATAGGAGCTTTTTTAACCCGTTTGTAGAATGTTGTCGATTAGGCTGGAACAAATTTCCATTTCTTCTAATGTCACCCCCCCCCCCCCCCCCCCTCGCAAAATTTTGACCAGATTTCACATTTTTGAGGGGGGGGCAAAAATAAAATTTTAACGAAAATGAAATTTTTTTTTACGAAATCTGGGCTACTCACAAAATTCCTTAACAAATCCGATGAGTTTTGTGATTTTGCCTAATTGTTCGGGTATTTTCTCACAAAATCCATTTATTTATTATTGTCCCCCCCTTGACGAGTCAAACAGCAAAGTGACAAAAGAAGAAAATGATATTTGTTCCGGCCTTATTTAATTGTGATTATTATATGTATGATTTTAGTATTAGCAAAACTATATTTAAGAATAGAATAAGAAGCAATATTCACTGTTTGATAGGAATATCTTAGACGGTGTCCAAATAAATATATATATATATATATATATATATATATATATATATATATATATATATATATATATATATATATATATATATATATATATATATATATATATATATATATATATATATATATATATATATATATATATATATATATATATATATATATATATATATATATATATATATATATGTGTATATACAGGGGGTAGACAAAATGTTTGGGATAGGCAAAATTTTTTTGTCTCAAATAATGTTCAATGAACTGTAACTTTTTGCGTAGTTTATCAAAAATTCTCAAATTTTCACTGCAATTTGTCCAGCTAGTAAACTATAATTTGTACAGGTTTGGGTTTTGTTGGTTAACCCTACATTGAGTAAGAGCAATTTCAGCAAAATGCTTCTTTTCTGAGAGCTGTTTTTAAAAGTGTTATATCTCAAGGTACAGTTAACGTAATTTAACGAAATTTTGAACATTCATTACTAATTTATTGGTCTTTGAAAAACATTTGACTTATCTGAATTTTTTTTATAAGAAAGAAAGTTAAAGCGGATTTAATTTTCAAGTGAGAATTTCTAAACATTATACGATTTTGACATATTTGCATTACCTTTTCTATATTATGGATGGCCGTTTTGTTACTTACGTTTCAAATATATTTATATTAAGATGTATTGGAGGCTTTTCAAGTAAACAAAAATCACTTTCATAAATTTTCATACGATGTCAAAAATTTTGCTTTGGTTGTATATATTGAAAAAAATATTTCAATCGCTTTAACTTTCCTTCTTGTGTAAAAAATTCAGTTGAGTCAAATGTTTTTCAAAGATCAAGATATTAATAATGAATGTTCAAAGTTTCGTTAAATTACGTTAACTATACCCTGAGATATAACACTTTTAAAAATAGCTCTCAGAAAAGAAGCATTTTGCTGAAATTGCTCTAACTTAATGTAGGGTTAGCCGGCAAAGCCCAATTTTGTACAAATTATAGTTTAGCTGGGACAAATCGCAGTGAAAATTTGAGAATTTTTGATGAACCATAATAACCAAAAAGTTATAGCTCATTGAAAATTTTTTGAGACGAATAAAATTTGCCTATCTCAAACATTTTGTCTACCCCCTGTATAAATATATATATATATATATATATATATATATATATATTTTTTTTCTTTATTATCGAGATTTTCAGCCCTTGGCTATATATAATATATATATATATATATATATATATATATATATATATATATATATATATATATATCTTAAGTGATTTCTTCCCAGTAATGTAGCTATTTGGATGCGAATGAGACATTTTAGGAAATATATTTCGAATATACACATTTTGCACACATTTTTATTTGAAAAATAACATACTATAATATACTTAAAAATGCAATTTCGAAATAGGTTGACGCGTATACTCCGTTGTTGTGTCTCGCATGAGACTCCACACATAATCACCCATCATTTTCGATGTTGCTTGGCACTGATATCGTTGCTCCATATGTTTTATATCTTGATGAAAACGTTCGCCTTGTTCCTCTGAGTATACACCCATATTTTCTTTAAATTTATCCAAATGAGAATGAAGAATGTGCACCTTTAGTGACATTCGACACCCCAAAATTTTTCATCAGTTCATGTACTATGGCCTCATATCTTGGATCACGATTATTCCCTAAAAATCCTTGAACTATATCTCGAAAGCTTTTCCAGGCTGCCTTTTCTTTCTCATTCAATAATTTCGGAAACGATTCCGATTTTATAAGTTTTTTTACTTGTGGTCCTGTAAAAACACCGGCAGTTATTTTTGCCTCGGAAAGTTTCGGAAACAGTTTTGTTATAAACTTAAATGATTCCGAATCCTTATTCAATGCTTTCACGAATTGCTTAATCAAACCAAGTTTTATATGAAGAGGTGGCATTAAAATTTTTTCCATGTTCACTACTGGATCGTTTTTAACATTTTTTTCGCCGATTTTGTATTGGGCTCTGATTTCCCAATTTTTAATTTTATAGTGGTTCTCTGTGTCTCTGCTGTCCCACAGGCACAGGAAACAAGGGAATTTAGTATACCCTCCTTGTAATCCAATTAGGAAACCAATCATTTTAAAGTCGCCTATTACCTCCCAACCAAATTTTTCATACTGAATTTTGTTGAATAACAATTTTGTTGTGGCATAACTTTCTTTCAGGAGAATGGAGTGTGCAATGGGTAGAGATGGGTACTGCTCGCTTTTTACGCGGTTGTGCAGTAGCACAACCTTCAAACTTTTTGAAGAGCCATCAATAAAGAGCCGCCAGTCTCTTACAATCAATGGAATGCCGATTTCAGAAAATAGACCTGCAAAAAAAGAGATACAGTTTTCTTCGTTTTGATGCTGTTGTCATCCGAATAGATAGAAATACCCACCCTCGATATCTCTACAAAAGCAAATTCCATCTTCGCTGGTGTAATAGGAGGAAAACTCTTCATCGCGAGTTCTCTGGGATGTTATTCTGACGGATTCATCCAGCAAACTCCATTGCTTCAGCCTAGATAACAATAATTCGCTTTTGTTTTTAGGGAGTGCAAGGTCACGAATCAAATCATTTATTTCCGTTTGATTCGGATAATGTGGAATATTGAGCACTCCTCCTTGAAGTTGTAAAGACTCACTACTTGGGACAGAACTTCCACTAACTGTCGATATTGTAGTGGTACTAACAGCCGTTTCACAGGTACGTTGAGGTATGGGGCGTTCAGCGGAATGTGGAATTGGCGCACGTGATGAAGGGATATCAGGGTAAGTTGACTTTTTTTGACCACTAGCCAAATTCACAACACAAAAATAACAGTCGGTTTGATGATTTGAAGGTGAATGCCAAATCCGAGGCACAGCAAATTCCATTAATCTGTTTTCTCCTTGGTACCAACCTGAAATTTGTTTGAATATTTGTATTTGAATAATTGAGAATTTAAAAGGAATCAATAAATAGTAAATATAACATAAACATTCTGCTAACAGTTTTTGATGGTATAAAAATTGTACAAGATTTTGTTATGACAAGTATGAAATAGTTTTCATTCTTTCCTGAGTAAATCTATAATACAACACATAGAAATATTTAAAAATGGTAATGCTGCTCAGAGAAGATTTAAGTTTTACAAATTTCTAAAATGACTAATAAATAATACCTTTTCTCCCAAAAATATTTCAAACCTGAAGTGCTTATCTTGATATACCATATTGCGTTGAAAATACATGTTTTACCATACTAAAGTTTTACGATACTTGATACATTTTGTATTCATCCAAATAAAATGTGGGTCATTCCATGTCAAATCGACAAATTTTTCATATGTTTTTGCCACTAATCTTTCAAATACTAATTTATATATTCTAGTTGAATAGAGCCTGCCTTAAAAAACTCTCAGCTCGATTTCTAACACTCGGAGATCATTCGTTCAATCCACAACAAAATTTGAATTTTTAATTATTTTTGAAAAAATCTCGTAAAACGCAATATGCATTCACTCATATCTGGTCAGCCAGAAGTCACTCTGTTTATCTTTTTATGTCCCTAAAAAGCTTTTTCTGCGTAGAATCTGATAGAAATAATCACAACACGGATTTCTTGAAATTTATCTATCATTTATGTGTTTTAATCCTATTTTGAAAGATTTCTCAAAAACACCCCTCTTTTTTGTCGATTTTTTAATTTTAAAAGATTTTTTTGACAGTTTCCCATCTTTTCCGCTTCTTTGTACAGAGTAATATTTGTATTAACAACGATAGACAATTTTAAAGTAGTGCTTCGAGTATTTAGGGAAATGTGAACCTACAGTATGACATTCATTGGTTAATATTATTATCGTCATGTATTACATATATTATATCACCTATCGAGCATATCATTCGTAATAGTAAAAAAACTAAATTACATAAACATTTAATCAATATAATTAATATACTACCCTAAACAAGTTTGATATTGTTGTGGGATTGAATTTTCAACTTACTAGACCAACATGTGAGAGGAGCACCTGTTGGTCTAGACTCTAGATCTTATCAAAAATTCACTCTAATACATGACAAATGTTTAGTCTTTGAAATCACCATAAAGAAATGTTTTCCATCCTCCACCCAACCATTCGAACAAACGCTCTAGTCGTAATTGTACATTGATTCTCCTCTGAGCTACACTGCCTGTAATCGCTGAACAGTCCCAACGGACTCCTATAATGAACTGGCATAGATAGAACAATGATAAACATTAATAAGATGTTGTGCTTATAGTTCTACCGTAGATAAAGTAGAAATAAAAGTCAGTATTGTGAACTATCTGTTTCAATTGAGGGGCCCCCAGATACATAGTGGCTTAAGTGACATTTTGGTCAATTTTTAGTTGATTATAGACAAATATTCATCAGACTTCATGCTTTTCAGCACTATTTTTAGATGTAACGTCAACTAGAAAAAACAGTAATTGGGAGAAAATTTAGTTAATTTTGGAACTCTTAAACAATTTGTATTGGAAGAAAAACTTTTGAGCTTAGTGGGTTTTGCGCAGAGTTTGGTGCCTACACGGTACAGTTCCTACCTTTCAACATGGTGCTCCCAGTTTAGTCCTACTGAAGGCAAAGTTTCAACTGTTGTTTTGTCTTTTTTGTACTTTTTTTCAGGAGTGAGCACCCATGATGTTAAAATGAACTGAATTAATCGGTGCCGTAACAGTCTGTTTACGGTTAGGATAAATTTAGGCGCGTAAGATTTTTAATGGTACGCTGATCCTATAACTTTTCTCTAATAACGAAGATTTCTTCATGATGAAAATATTTATATTTATATTGTTTTTTATTTATTGGTCTGTTTTTTAGACTACTGTCATCTATATATGTAAGGGATTCTGATTTTGAAACAGTTAAACGCAATAAATGACTATTATAAGTAAACAACTGAATATTATTCAATAGGAGCTAATTTTTCTGATAACTCGAAACCCAACTTTTACAATATCCCACGAAGGTTATACTTATTTTACTCTGTACAAATAAGCGAAAAAAGTGGGAAACTCTCAGAAAAATCTTTTAAAATTGAAAAATCGAGAAATAAAAGGGGTGTTCTTGAGATATCTATCAAAATCGGATTAAAACGTATAAATTTGAGAGAAATGTCAGGAAAACCATATTGAGATTATTTTTATCAGATTCTACACAGAAAAACCTTTTTAGAGACATAAAAAGATAAGCGGTATGATTCCTGGCTGATCAGAAATCAGTAAATACGTAATGCGATTTACGGATTTTTTTCAAAAATAATCAAAATTTAAAAATAGTGTGTAGGTTGAACGGATAATCTCCGAGTGTTACAAATCGAGCTGAGGCCATTATAAGCCATTTCCGACCTGCTGAAATTACTTTGAACATTACTTGGAATATCATGTGCCAATCGATTTGTCGATTTGGTATGGAATGACCCATGTTACATTTCATTTTATTCCTCTTTCATACAATAATTCTCTTTCATTGAAACATCACCCTGGTGGTTTTCTTCGGAACTCCAGTGGCAATCACTTTACACCCACCGAAATCTCTGGGTTGCCTTTCAATTAATTTTGCTGAGTTTAGGATGGAAGTTAGCTTTACCTGAAACTTATCACAACCAAAAAATCGGCCCAATCAAATACAAGGCAGCTAAAAATTTGCGGTGTGCAGAACATCAAAGTTACTTTAGGAATTCAATTGCATTCATCTTCAAAGTGTATACAGTCGAAACTAAGTATGTAAAATTTTCTAAGAAATCTCAGGAAGAATTCCTCAACAATTCTCTAGTAGCACTCAAGAAGACATTTCTGTGAAAGATTAAAAATTATCTTAAAAAAAAAATAAAGACATATATGAGAGAATTAAAAAAATGGCTGCCTTGTAAAAACCGAGAGCATGCATCTTGACTTCTTTGTGGTATTGTTGGAAAATACATTAGAAGTAGGGTAGATGATGATGAATGGGCCAGTCCAAAAACTGATCATGGTTGGACCAATTTTGAAAACCCAAAATAATGTATTGTTTTCTTAAAAACTCAAACTACACTCTCACTAATGACAAAATATGACTCTTTCTTCATTGAAATCACATCGGTTTTAATTAAATTACCGCCAAATATTTAAATTATTAATGGTTTTAGAAAGGCTTTCTAGAAGCCCTAGTGGAGCACCAAAAATGCTCAGTTTGTAGCATCGAGAACATAGAAATTCTTTTTCATTTCCTGATCTTTTTTCGTTATTCTATTGCAAAAATATCTAACCTTCTTTGGCGGTTGACCGACATTTGTCCGAAAACCAGTACCCCGAAAGAAGTTTCTCCGAAAGTTTTTCCCTCGAAAAACGATTCCCCGAATGAACCGTTTCCCCGAATGGACCGTTTCCCCGAAATATTTTTGAATGCAGTTTATTTATGAAAATACCGAAACGGTGTAATCTTGGTTGGACCAAACCATTACACCGTTGGTTACTAGGTCCGGCTTAGTTTGTTTACAGTTTTCTTTGCGCGCGATGTCAATTTCAAAACGTTCGTCGGTCTCAAAATGAAGTGGAAGAGTTTTGAAATTGCAAATATTTGATCTCTACGTACATTATATCAAATAACAGAGCCTTTGCCATCGCGCCCCGACCGTATGGATAGCTGCTCGTCCTGAAATTCGCCCAGTACACCGAGGCTCCCGAAGTTTCATCATTTTAATATCATATCCGGATTCCGTGCGCGGTATCTGCGGCCCGCTACCGATCGTTTGGCCAACCGAAAGCCTCGTACATTAATTGGTTATCACTTCTTGCAACACCGATTCGTTTCGGAACGACAATGCTGACCTGAAGTCCAATTTTCGCTGCGATTCACAAGGAATAAGAAAAGGTTAGTCGAAAAAATGTCTTCATGTTTCGTTGGTTCATCCATGATCATTTATTTGGTCCAACCATAAGCAGCAATGGTCCACCAAGATCAGAATCTTTTGCTCATAAAAGTTAATTTATAAAATAAATGTGCTAGTTATTTCATGCTTCTATGTCGTTTTTTGAAAATTAGATGAGTAAAGCTTTCAGCGAATCACAACTTGGCTGTATAAAATTGGCTACTTTATATATAAAAGAGGCTTCTATTATGACTAAGTGTTGGAATCAACGAAATTGGTCCATTCATCATCATAGACCCAACTACTGTTTTGTTTTTGGTTCAAATACCAGAAATTTTTCGAGTGAAATAAAAACAGATTTCTGACACAACCATTTGTTAGAAAAAGCAGTAAAACGTAAACATATGAATAAGTTATAGAACGTCTATTCTGCCCTTTTAAGCATATCTGAACTATGTTGAATTCAATGCAAGTAGCATTTTTCTCAGTTACAAAGCCATTTAAAATTAATTGGATTTTTGTTTTCATCAGGTTTCATAGCTTAATATAGCACAATAACGTTATGTATCTTTCTGACATTGATTTTAAAATATTGTTTTTGTTAGAGCGAATGGGTCAACCTCGTTGAAAAACAACATGGTACAGATACGCTTAGAATGGCAGTATTGTATAGATAAAAAAATCATTCTAAATTAAATACTGTACCATGCAACCGTCTTGTGCAATTATGACAGGCATAATGTGGCACCCACTGTTTATCTTGATGTTCGACTTCGATGTTGAAATATTGCTTGTATGCTTCATATAACTTGGTATCTTTTCGCAATGTATGTTTGGTTGTTGTCCTGGTAATAAAGTAACCACAAATGTAACAAAAATCATCTGGATGATGATTGCAGTCATCAGATCGCCAAAGCATCTGAAAAAGTGAACAGAAATTTAGCTAAAGCTTTTCAAGCACATTTAGTAATTTACCTCTGGTTTGCCATTGTCAACAGGCCGTAATTTCTGATTAACACTTGATGCAACGTTTTCTGAAGTATGATCGACGATCTGTTCAGCTGCTGCCACTTGTTGTTCTTCCATATCTGAAGTTGAAACCCTTCGAGCATCACCAGTTGCAGAGACATTTGTGCGACTTAGACCAGATCCGCTTGGTCCAGCATACAGGGTTGGAGCTTGTGATGAAGGAATATTTGGATAAATATTTAAGTTCCTCCCGCGAAAGATTTTTGCCAAACAAAAATAACAGTCATTTTGATGGCTAGTTGGCTGACTCCAAATTCTTGGCCTGTCAAATTTCAACCTTGCTGATCTATCTTTTGCTGGTTCTTTGAAGAGAAAACATATTATATTTTTTTTTGTTTCTATTGAAAAATAAGCTAGAAAGCTCAAATGCGGTATCAAAATTTCAACAGGGCATAATTGCTTTTGAAGACGGCCTTTTCTGTCAAGTCGTATTTCAGTCCTACCTAAAATCCATAGCCACTATATAAAAGAGGTTTATACTAATTCTAGTAGAAAGAATTTTTAAATAAATTCATTATTTAGATGGCTGAAAGCATCTCTACTTTTCAAATAGTGAATTGTATAGTAGGGCTAAAGTACGACCTACGGCTTTAAAATAGAGTTGTTTTCAAAAGCAATTGGTCAGGGTTCTGCTAAACCGAACTATTTACCATATGAAAACCATCGATGGTGGCAAACATACTAGACCTAACTGATAAGAAAGTTGTTCATCCCAATTAATTGTGAACTATATTACTAACATTCTGTAGAAGAAATTCGTACCCACAACACATACGGAAATTGTTTTCCGGCAATTTACGGATAAAAACAGTGGAAATTATTCAAAATGGCAAATAGTTCGGTTTATCAGAACTCCAACAAATTACGCGCGTTTGAAATATTGTTACTAATAAAATTGTCAATTTATCTAAAACCTACTAAGCAATCCAACAGCACAACTCTGACAAACGAAATGTGGAACCCAATATTTGTCTTGGTTTTTGATTTCCAGGCCAAAATATTCTTGGTATGCTTGTCTTAATTTAGCTCCATCAGAAATTGAACACTTTTTCACACGGGAGCTTATAAACTCTCCACAGACGTAGCAAAATGAGTCAGGTGAGTGGAGACATTCGGTCGATGACATTTTTTTTTGTATTTCAGTTCTAGGCACTTTGGATTCTTATTACTAAGCACACTTGAACTCAAGTACAACTACTGATTCAGAAACAGAAACTGTAATTTTGCCGAGCAAAGCATTCGTATAAGGACTGTATCGAAAAGTTATTAGCAATGATGAAAACGGCTTCAAAAGATTAGGTTCAACATACAAGTAATTTGATGTTTAACCTTTCGCTGATCGCGCTGTTGTATTGTGTAAAACTCGCTTAAAAAAGCTCGTTCGTTGTACACAGCAACAGCGCGGTGCTGCAGAGGACGGCTGATCGCGCGATAGCTGAACGGTTAACTGGATGATCGACTGTACGTTGGATAATATTTTTGGGTTTTTGGCATCTCAGTCTGATTTATTGGACCTTAAGAACCGAAACGTCGGACTAAGAAAACATATAGTTGTTTTTGATTGACCAAATCAGACTGAGATGCCAAATACCCAAAAATAGTAATTTGATGTTTAGAAATATAGTATAAATCATTGAAAAAGAAATCGAACTGCAACTTTCTAGAAATAGTCATTTTACTTGAGCTTTGCTCGAAAACTAAACACATGTTTTAAAAATTCGGCACAAAAAAATTAATTTGCAAAAAAAATGTGGAAGCAAGTATAAGAAAAAACAAAAATCCGGCTCATTAAGCAAATACATACATAGGTACAATTCTCACGATCACCAAGGACAATTTCCTCTGAATTTTAAAGTATTTCGAATCACTGAAAATAACGCATTTTTCAGGTATTCAGTTTGATGGTGTTCCATCTAATCACGTTGATGTCAATTAAAATTATACAAAGCGAAAAAACCTTTTTTTATTATTCGATGTACATAATAGAGGAGTAGTTATAGCAAAGAACTAAATTTACGCTTTTTTTACAGTCCGATAATAAGTTGATGATGTTTTTTGTATAGAAAATATCTATTTCGAAAACCGGTGTTATGTAATATATAAAGTGTGCGTAATCCCCAACAAGATGTTTTTTCCACATTTTTTTCATTACAAATTTTACTCGCTACAAACTATTTAATTGCGAGGAAATATTTTAAGAAACCGAATTTTGATCAGATTTTTATTTTGTGACATGCATTAATCTATCCATACTTCAATAATACTTAAGATTCTAAAATAAAGAAATGTTGGACTCATATTTAACTAAATCGTAAAGATTTGCTAGTAGAACCGAAATAAAAAGACTTATTTAATTCAGTGTTGAGATATAACGTCATAAACATTGCTAATTATTTTACGATACAATCCATATAAAAGCTTTTTTCTTATATAAACTGGTTTACTTAACTTTACTTAACAATAAAAACAAATCAAATCGTAAGTGGGGTGATAAATCTACTTTTTTGTGTTTAATAATTCAGTCTTAAAATGTAGAACTTCAGTTGCTGATTGGATTTAAATGGTATTCTGTAAGTCATAACAATTCGAATTTTAATTCTCGAGTTGTTTCTGAAAAGCAGGTTTGGAAAAATGTGCAAAAATGTTGTTTTGTAAGAAATTTTAGTATTTTCTATCTGTTCCTAGATTCCAAACCAGGCATGCATTGTGTTTTTATGTTGTTTTGTACAATTCACTATTAAAACACAATTTTTTTGAACTAGAAATCAATTAAAAAAATATCTGTTTTTTTATTCGGACGCAGTAACGTTTTGTGTTCAACGTTTGATTTCAGCGTTCTTTTCGAATACTTTTTATATTAGCGACGCACTTAGAACAGCTAAAACGACATGGAATATTAGAAGTAATCAGCCAAAATAATTCATAACAAACACTGCGCAACATTTTTTAGGCTATCGAAAGTAAACAAAATTTTATCATTGGTTCCTGAGCATCAACCAAACAGCCCAAAGTATCAAATGCAACAAAACCATATTTGAGTTTTAAAAGTTTACAACGGAATTTTGTTTTAGACAAAAATTATTTTCTTTAGATGAAAGTTGGCCATGTCCAGTAACATTTTCATTCTTTCGGAGTACTGTTCGGCTGTCTAAATCTCGGTAGAAATAAACCGAGATTAAGCTTTTAAAAATAGTTGTATCTTTTTCTGTAAAAAATAAACTTTTTATGATATCGACACGCTTGAATTAATTTAATGTTAAAGAAAATGATCAAAACTTTAAAATATTCGCGTATTTTTTGCACTGTGAAATAAAAACAACCGTAACTTTGTTATCGGCGCGAAGAATCACGACCACGAGTCCGACTGAGACAAAGATTCGAATAGCACTAGGCAGTGCGGTGTTGCATTGTTGATCTACTCGTAAGCCATTATCACACACTATCGCATGATTCCATATAGGGTTGGTGTTCGAGAATTCGCCATGTAGCAGTATTCGCCACCCTGTATTATTCAGCCTTTCGCTGTATAGATCGATATGAATGATTTTTTTGTAAAGTAAAACACATCCAAATGATATGAAAACGCTGGATGCTTTGGATGCTTTAAGTTTACTCAAAAAAATTAAGAATAAAAAAGTTTTCATAAAATTTTAGCTCCATAAATCAGTATTGCCACTCCTGCTCCAGTATTCACCACCCTCCATAAGAATTGCTTGGGGGCAGCGAATATTGGAACACCTACCCTATCGCATTATTCTCTACCATCTATATCGAATTCTTGATAGGGAGAAGTACCGTAAAACGGGGTAACATTGATCAGCGGGGAACCTTTGATCACCTTGACTATTCTTCAGGAAAAATCAAATCTTGAACATTCCACGACAAAAATCAAGGTGAGTTACACCGCTAATCAATGTTACCCAGTTTTACGGTAATTATTGCTGCATAATTGTGTGACATCCGTCGTAGGAAACAATCGCAGCACATTTAGTGATGATATTAGTAATGGAAGGAAATAGAAGAAGAAAGGGGGGATCCATAAAGTACGTCACGCTTATAAGGGGGAGGGTGGGCTCGGAAAATATATCAAATATACGAAAACCTCGCACGAATGGGGGAGAGTGGCTAAAAGTCCTAAATTGTGCATGACGTACTAAATGGATGCTCCTTAACATAAATCATGTCCATTTAGAATCCGTACACACGGAATCACGAATATCTCTGGAATAAACTGGCTTGTGAAAATGTCAACCTTTCAAAACATGCATATTTTAGAGCGCCTTCATGAAAAAATATCATTAAAATTATTACTTTTATTTTTTAATTTTACTAATGTAAACTTCCTTCAAAAGTTGTCTAACTGTAAAATTTGTAGTATCAAGCTTTTTTGGAAACATATTTTATAGTGCAGTGTCCGGAGTCGGTTTTCCTGTCTTTCTTAGATTCCTAATCGTTTTGACCAGTATTTTTTTCAGTTATGGAAATGGGGGCGTTTGAATGGATGTAGTATATTGGAGACTATGAAAGAGTTATTTTGAAAAACACTACTCAATTTTTGCGTTGCCTCTGAAAATCTTTCGACTGTAGTGACAACTTTCGAATCCAAGCCAAATCTTCTTTGGTCCTTTGCGGTGTTTTAAAAATTACTAGTGATTTCTGAGGCTTTAGATCTTGTACAATTTTGAGTTGATCATCATGTTGTTACTAAAACGGTGTCCAAAGGAGGACTACCCGCCATGCCATGATATTCGTAGTAAATTTCTCCATGAACACGAACTCCAATCGGCAGGGGACATCTTCTCATGTCATGATCAATAACATTTGAGCGCGTAACAAATGATAGTTTTGGCGATATTTAAGCTTTTTGCTATAGTCGCGCTTGAAAATGTTGAATTTTCAAGGCGTTTGTGCTAGATTTTTTTGTTCGTCTTATTTTCATTCTGGTATATCTTTTGATTCGTTGTACGAAAACCGGTGAAATTTTCACCATTAAAAGAGGAATAGTTTATGAGTAAACTAAGCGTGTCACTAGAAAATATGCAGCGCGTACGGATTCTAAGTGGACAATGCAAACACTTACACACTTGATCTTCCGTAGATTTTCTCACAGAAAATCAGAGTTTTGTTACATGAAACTTTAAAGCTTAGAATGAATATTTAGATCTTGAATACATTTTAGAGAGGATTCCGTTTGGCGTGTTTGGTGTTTGTGGTGACGTTCCAATGAACTTCTCGTATATAAATTCCAACTTTTGAAGATATATATATATATATATATATATATATATATATATATATATATATATATATATATATATATATATATATATATATATATATATATATATATATATATATATATATATATATATATATATATATATATATATATATATATATATATATATATATATATATATATATATATATATATATATATATATATATATATATATATATATATATATATATATATATATATATATATATATATATGAAGATACGGTATTTTGTGAATTTATTTTATGTTTTTTAAAAACTTAAAAGAAGCGAATACACCTTGAGGATAAATTCAAGAAGACTGTTCATATACTATGATGTATCCGGGAGATGCTTTTCTTGAAGGCATACTGATTTTAAAATATTTATAGGAAGATACAGTATTTTCTGAAAATAGATCTTAAAAATATAAGGTAGAATTCAATTTCATTATACTTACAATCCCAGATACTATTTAAATTGCATACTTGAAAAAAGAAGAATCGGTTGAGAGACAACTAAATTAAAGTGGAAAGTTGATAAGCTTGTTTTAACCCTTAATCACAAGGGACAAGACATTTCTGCCAGAGATCCTGTGGAGTTCCGTGGCCTCCGGGTGCCCAGCGTTGGGTAAAACTATAATTTCTGGTTTTACTAGACTACACACGGAATTGTGCAAATTTTGAGGTGTCGCATGATGGGATTCTTTTGGAATCAAAAATTGGCCATTTCTGTCGGAGACCCTGTGGTCCCCAGAACTTGTTCCGTGTCCACCGGGTGCCCAGCATTGGGTAAAACTATAGTTTTTGGTTCTATTGGATTACACACGGAATTGTGCAAATTTTGAGGTGTCGCATGATGGGGCTCTTTCACCATCGAAAATTGACCATTTCTGTCAGATACCCTGTGGTCCCCTGAACCTGTTCCGTGGCCACCGGGTGCCCAGCATTGGGTAGAACAATAATTTTTGGTTCTACTGGATTACACACGGAATTATGCAAATTTTGAGGTGTCGCATGACGGGGTTCTTTTATCATCGAAAATTGACCATTTCTGCCAGATACCCTGGGGTCCCCTGAACCTGTTCCGTGGCCACCGGGTGTCCAGCATTGGGTAAATCTATAATTTTTGGTTCTATTGGATTACACACGGAATTGTGCAAATTTTGAGGTGTCGCATGATGGGGTTCTTTCATCATCGAAAATTGACCATTTCTGCCAGTTACCCTGGGGTCCCCTGAACCTGTTCCGTGGCCTCCGGGTGCCCAGCGTTGGGTAAAACTATAATTTCTGGTTCTACTAGACTACACACGGAATTGTGCAAATTTTGAGGTGTCGCATGATGGGGTTATTTTGGAATCAAAAATTGGCCATTTCTGTCGGAGACCCTGTGGTCCCCAGAACTTGTTCCGTGTCCACCGGGGGGGGGGGGCATTTACCCAGCATTGGGTAAAACTATAATTTTTGGTTCTACTGGATTACACACGGAATTATGCAAATTTTGAGGTGTCGCATGATGGGGTTCTTTTATCATCGAAAATTGACCATTTCTGCCAGATACCCTGGGGTCCCCTGAACCTGTTTCATGGCCACCGGGTGTCCAGCATTGGGTAAATCTATAATTTTTGGTTCTATTGGATTACACACGGAATTATGCAAATTTTGAGGTGTCGCATGATGGGGTTCTTTCATCATCGAAAATTGACCATTTCTGCCAGATACCCTGGGGTCCCCTGAACCTGTTCCGTGGCCTCCGGGTGCCCAGCGTTGGGTAAAACTAAAATTTTTGGTTCTACTAGACTACACACGGAATTGTGCAAATTTTGAGGTGTCGCATGATGGGGTTATTTTGGAATCAAAAATTGGCCATTTCTGTCGGAGACCCTGTGGTCCCCAGAACTTGTTCCGTGTCCACCGGGTGCCCAGCATTGTGTAAAACTATAATTTTTGGTTCTACTGGATTACACACGGAATTATGCAAATTTTGAGGTGTCGCATGATGGGGTTCTTTTATCATCAAAAATTGACCATTTCTGCCAGATACCCTGGGGTCCCCTGAACCTGTTTCATGGCCACCGGGTGTCCAGCATTGGGTAAATCTATAATTTTTGGTTCTATTGGATTACACACGGAATTATGCAAATTTTGAGGTGTCGCATGATGGGGTTCTTTCATCATCGAAAATTGACCATTTCTGCCAGATACCCTGGGGTCCCCTGAACCTGTTCCGTGGCCTCCGGGTGCCCAGCGTTGGGTAAAACTAAAATTTTTGGTTCTTCTAGACTACACACGGAATTGTGCAAATTTTGAGGTGTCGCATGATGGGGTTATTTTGGAATCAAAAATTGGCCATTTCTGTCGGAGACCCTGTGGTCCTCAGAACTTGTTCCGTGTCCACCGGGTGCCCAGCATTGGGTAAAACTATAATTTTTGGTTCTATTGGATTACACACGGAATTATGCAAATTTTGAGGTGTCGCATGATGGGGTTCTTTTATCATCGAAAATTGACCATTTCTGCCAGATACCCTGGGGTCCCCTGAACCTGTTCCATGGCCACCGGGTGTCCAGCATTGGGTAAATCTATAATTTTTGGTTCTATTGGATTACACACGGAATTATGCAAATTTTGAGGTGTCGCATGATGGGGTTCTTTCATCATCGAAAATTGACCATTTCTGCCAGATACCCTGGGGTCCCCTGAACCTGTTCCGTGGCCTCCGGGTGCCCAGCGTTGGGTAAAACTAAAATTTTTGGTTCTTCTAGACTACACACGGAATTGTGCAAATTTTGAGGTGTCGCATGATGGGGTTATTTTGGAATCAAAAATTGGCCATTTCTGTCGGAGACCCTGTGGTCCCCAGAACTTGTTCCGTGTCCACCGGGGGCCCAGCATTGGGTAAAACTATAATTTTTGGTTCTACTGGATTACACACGGAATTATGCAAATTTTGAGGTGTCGCATGATGGGGTTCTTTTATCATCGAAAATTGACCATTTCTGCCAGATACCCTGGGGTCCCCTGAACCTGTTCCATGGCCACCGGGTGTCCAGCATTGGGTAAATCTATAATTTTTGGTTCTATTGGATTACACACGGAATTTTGCAAATTTTGAGTTGTCGCATGATGGTGTTCTTTTGAAATAAAAAATTGGCCATTTCCGCCTGAGACCCTGTGGTCCCCAGAACCTGTTCCGTGGCCACCGGATAACCCGTGCCAACCAAATGGCCTCATCAGGTCCGGAACAACATTTATATAATGATTTGTCACTAACAGCGATTCAAAAACACTGTTTCCAGTCGAAATTATTATGATGTGCGAAAATTATGTATCATGTCACACTTAGATCCGCCCGCAGCAAAAAGGGGGAGGGTCAGCGGGGATCCCCACCATATCATTCTTTAGATATACTCTTCCCCTTGATGATGCTTCAAACCGATTGTAATTTGGTGGCCTAGTTTCGGAGAACGAGCCATTTGAAGCCACAAAGTCCCGGCTGGTTAAGGATTGTCCTACAGAAATGAACACCCCTAGTTCCCCATACAAATTTCGGTTTTGAACTGTGGGGCCGCGGTCCATTATTTTTCAAAAATTCCTTCACTATGACACTTCTGGGGTCCCAAACCCCTGTTACTTTTAATTTCATCCCATAGCGTGAACCACTGTTGAACGGTGTTATTTATGGGTAACATTGCACATTTTCATGGAACATTTGTTCTTTCTTTATGGAGTGCTTTCTGATTTTCTATGGGGCGTTTCTATTTTTTTATGAGTGCAATAAATATGCTGCCTTCAAAAACTGTGATGTGAAGTTCGATTCCAAGATTCAGCCCTTCACCGTTCTAGTCAGCATCCAGCAGAGCATGATGTGGCGATGAGATG